>NC_047519.1:39843647-40023647 GCF_902827115.2 Pseudochaenichthys georgianus
GAAGTGAACGAAACAACCGGACTCTGGTCCGCCTAAAAGAGGTGGTCTCGGAGCGCTTGCTTGCGAACTCTGGAGCGGTTCATCGCTGGTGTGAACGCAGTCTGCACCAAAACATAGGAAGCGCAGTATTTACGTGCCACAAGAACGCGGATATCTTCAAAATCTTTAGCGAAAGAGTCTTTCAAGACATCCGCGGTTGTTTAGTTGAAGAGTGAAGCAGAATGAAGTGTTGAACAGTGTCGTGTAAAGTAAAAATTCTCCGTCAGCTACATAAAAGTAAGAACACCTGTCGTCGGTGAGACGCCCCTCCTTACTGCAGAATGTCTCTCTTTGTGTTATAATGTTTTATAACGGACGTTGTCTGATTATATATTCATTCATATGCGCGGGCCGCTAGTGTCTGTTGATCTCCAGATTATCAGCAGCATGAGAATAACCTGCCGAAGGTGCCGAGGCTCCATGGCGGAGGCTCCGGTAGAAATAGCCGGGATTTGCGTTTGTACCCCCTTAATGTCTGACCAATGGGTGAACAGCATTTCCGTGCACATGACTTGTGTTTAAAGTTTATAGTCCGTTTGAGTTTTGCCGTGTGAACGTAAACCGAACCTTCTGAAAAATGAAACAATGTAACAAACCTGGACTATTAGGCGTGAATGCGACCTTAACTGGACAACCTGTTATCCCGTTGTCACTCACCAGGCTGCCAGGCTCAGTTGGCATAACATAACATAAGTCAAACTGTGCATTACACTGATCAAAGGCAATCTATTTCAGAAATACAAGGTCTCCGTCTGGACTTACACTAAGGGAGAACCAAAGAGCTGAAGGTATTCCAGGGTATAATTAATACACAAAATCACACATGTAAGCGTGCAGGATGGAAGACTCCGCGTGCACTGATCAGTGATTTTAATCCTTTCCTCACCAAGAGAAATACGGCCGATCTGAAAGAGGCTAGATTATATTGTGAGGGCAATTTGCGACTTGTATTTATAATAGTTAGCCTTTATTTCCTTGAGCTTAGCCCACAGGGGTGTTTTCTGATCTGCAACAAGTTAATCAGTTAATGCTGTGAAGCAAACGAGGCCTCCGAGGGAGCAGTCCGCCAGCTTTTAGTTTTCCTCCTCGCAAATCCCGAGAGCAAATTGCTTCAGCTTTAAAAACTCACGTTGTCATGCCCTGCCGTCCTTGCATCTGTATACCTTTTAAAAGAAGAACAAAATCTAATTGCAATACACTTGGGGAGTTTGTGCAGCAACATGAATTGGGCGAATGGTTTGGAAGGCTTCCACTGCAAATAGCTATTATGAGATTATAATGTGATTTACACATCATTTGAATATGCACGACCATGACGGACGCAAAGAGGATTTATTTCTGTGAGCCTGCGCTATTAGGCAGCTTTCCAGTCTGTGCACATTGTAAGGGAATTCCACGGCTCTGTGGGTTGGACGTGTTGCTGACCGAGCCTTTCATGAGGTTATGAATCTGGCCCGAATCCCCCCTCGCTCCCGTTTCTTTGTGGCTCGAACCCGGCACCCGGATATCCTGTGAGCAGCAGGAAAGCTGCAATGTTTCACCATCAAAGGCGTCACTCACACTGAGGATGCTGGGGAAATAGACGCTCCAGTTTTTGCAAAAGGGTTATTTTGTCGGTATTACATTTAGAAAAAAGTATAGCATTTACAGTATAAAAGCATTATTTGTAAAATATGTTTTGAAAAAGCTTGCCTCAAGATATGTTGACTAACGAATGAAATACACGTTTATTTGCACGTTACATTAAATGTTACTTGTTCGATGCTTTTATCCAAAGGTGGAGAGTCTCAAGGACACAACGACATGCTGACTGCAGTGGGGTTTGAACCTGCTATCCTCTGATCAGAAGATCAGTGCACTAACCCACTGCACCACACGCCTCCTCCCACTATGGAAGATCAAAAGATAAAATGTAATGGAATTAATCCTTTTTCCTCATCATCGGGGTGGCGCAGTGGGCTGTGCGTTTGGTCATCAGATCAAGGGGGGGAACTCCAGTTCGAAACCCGCCACTGCGTCAGGCCGCTGTGTCCTTGGGCAAGACACTTCAACCAAATTCGCTTTTGTCGGTATTGTCCACAGTACATGTATGATATCAATGTGTACTTGTAAAGCGCCTCGATGACTTCGAGGTGTGAAGATGGGCGGTGTGGCGCAGTGGGCTGTGCACTGATTATCAGATCAAGGGGGCGAAACCCGCCGCCGCTGCGTCTGTAAAGCCGTTGTGTCCTTGGGCAAGACACTTCACCTGATTTGCTCCTGTGGGTATTGTCCACAGTACATGACCGTTACATGTGTGTATGATATGTGTAATGTGTATCTGTAAGGAGCGCTTTGAGAGTCAGTGAAAAAGCGCTATAGTAAGGATTATTATTATTATTTATCATCAAATGCTACATAAATATTGAATGCATTAATTGAAATATCCTAAGCTTAAGAGAATACTCATAGTTTAATCATTTTATAATGACCAAAATGAGAGCGAAAGTGTAGGAGGGAACACAGGGATTTTAGCCTTTGCAGACCATTTACATGCACTAAAAGCCAATGTAACACACGACAGGAAAGGGAAACCCCAAAAATATATTAAGCCCCTTGTTTCAACATTTATTGACATAATTTCCTGTTTTGTATTCCAGTCTTGGTAATAATCTACATTGCCTAAAATTGCATAATTGAAGACCATTTAAAAAAATAATTCAACGTATGTCCCCACCACTTTTCAACTATTGGGCCAGTTGTGTTTTTAACCTAAATACTGAATAATGTTGGATCGTGGCAAAATCCTCATCATCACTACTATGTTTGCCATTTGTTCATGTATAGTCTCATAGTTTATACACACATTTGCAGACCATTGACATGCACCAAAACCTTTATAACACACTACAGGAAAGGGAAAACCCCCAAAAGCATATAAGGCTCCCCTTTCAGCATTTCTCGACATAGTTTCCAGTTGGTTTTTACAATCTTGGCTACAATTGCAAATCTTAAAGACCATTTTAAAATAAGTATGTCCCCACCATTTTTCAAGTGATTTGTTGTTATTGGGGAAAAAAATAGTTTTACCGAAATACTGAATAGTGTTGGATTGCTTATGGCAAAATCATCATCATCAAGAAAGGCTTTTAGTGTCATGTGTGCATAGCTACAGTGTCGTTATGACGATGGGAATATTAGGTCCTCCAATAGTGCAAGTAAATAAAATAAAATGGAATATAATATAAATTGTGCAGAATAGTCTATATACAGTAATTGGATTATTGATATATATATATATATAAGTGTTAAAACCAGATTGATGTTATGGATATGGACGATCACTACATGTTACCATCCTCTCACAGTGTATAGCTGTTTCCACGAGCCCTCTTTCCTCTTTGCATTAGAGTGGCTCAGACAGGATGTGGACAGCCGCTGACCGAGTGGAGGAGGAAGGGGGGCTGGATCCACGTCTGGGCTACAGTGGGAAGGAAGGGGGTAACGTTCCTGTTTGTTTCGCATTATGGGATGGCAGCCGCGGTGGAGATCTGGGGGGGGGGGGGGGGGGGTACAGGGTGCGATGGGGTCATTCCCTCCTATCATCACATTCACAGCTGCTAGGGCTGGGCAGGAAAGAAGTCTCCCATGATGTACACTCCTCAAGCATGCTGGACTTGGAGCTGAATGGGGACAATGAGGTAGATCGTGTTGAATAGCGCTGAGTGAAGCTCTGTGGTGGAGCGGCCCGGTGCATGAATGAGTGCGTTTTCAAAAAAAAGGGAACATCGATGCTCGGCCAAAACGTCCCCGGAAAAAAAAAAAATGTAAAAGAAAACTTAGCAGTCTGAAGGCATTGGTTCTGCAGACTGAAGGGCTTCGCTTTCACAGCTAACAGACATTTTAAGTGGAAATCGTCTTTTTGTATATCATTTGACATATTTCTCTCATGAATGGGAATGTTTTCCGTCTAGTCTATATATGGAACAAACCTAGACTTTGTGACACTGGCAGATGTCTTCTATTAAAAAAATGTAAAACATGTATTTAGAGATGTTTGACTTTATCACATTACACAATCACAACCAAACATTCCCCAACGTTAGACATATGGCAGATGTCTTCTTACTGAATTAACAGAATGTGTGGCACTTAAAGTAATATGTTGGGGTTATACTTAATCAAAAGGGAGGACACATAACTAAATGTAAAGTGAACTTAGTAGAAGACTGGAAAATCTGGAACCGGACGGCAGCATTCGACACATTTTCCTCAATTGGCCTCAAAAGTATCTTTCCACGTTGCCTTCACGCCGCTGCCATATCCTCAGCTCCCATGTTTGTTTCCACTACCTGTTTTTCCTATCAATTCATCCGTGTCCTCTGCATTTCCCATTTGTGCGGATACGGCAGCTTCCTTCCTCTCATGAACAACAGGATGTGTGCTACTTGAAGCAGACGTGCAACATTTTCAAACTTACAAATCAGCGTCTGCCCTCTGGAGCGCCGGCACCTCCAATTTCCTGGTTTTGAAGAAGAGGAGCAGAAGTCGTGCTGTGAATGACAAATTAAAATGCTGCAGAGATTTTATCGATAACAGAAGGACCTTCATTTTAAAAACCATGTACAACCATCCATCCATCTTCTCCCGCTTATCCGTGGTCGGGTCTCGGGGTATCAGTTCCAGCAGAAAGCCCCAAACGTTCCTTTCCCCTCATCAACCAGCTCTGACTGGGGGGTCCCAAGGCGCTCCCAGGCCAGCGAAGAGATATAGTCCCTCCACCTGGTCCTAGGTCTACCCCTTGGTCTCTTCCCAGCTGGACGTGCTCCCTAGGGAGGCGCCCAGGTGGCATCCTAACTAGGTGCCCGAACCACCTCAACTGGCTCCTTTCGACGCGAAGGAGGAGCGGCTCAACTCCGAGTCCCTCCCTGATGACCGAACTTCTCACCTTACCCCTAAGGGAGACGCCAGCCACCCGGCGGAGGAAACCCATCTCGGCCGCTTGTATCCGCGATGTCGTTCTTTCGGTCATGACCCATCCTTCATGACCATAGGTGAGGGTAGGAACGACAATGGCCCGGTAGACAGAGAGCTTTGCCTTCTGGCTCAGCTCCCTTTTCGTGTACGACCTCATATCTAATTCCTGTAAGCAATAAAGCAGCGGTGAAGCGTAACACAAACCATTATGGACATAACGTTTCTTGTACATTAGCAGGATTAACAGACCCCTGCACATATCTCATTCCTTCATAAACTCCTGAGGTGCAGTTTAGTCATTTTCATACCTGCTCTCATTCTTTTCGTTCTGCTTTGTTAAGCTGGGATTCTGATGATTCGACTCATTAAGTCAAGGCGCTCTCTATAAGTGCAGGGCCGATAATGGAGATGAGGAACCAAATTGAGCCTGTCTTTGAAAACTGCCGCCCAGCGCCGTGGAAATGATGGCCGCTCGGCTTCGTTACGGCAAGACGTGCACTTAACTGACGTCCGCTGTTTAACTTGATGGTGTAAAACAGGTGAGAAGACTATCTTTTTTGTTCTAATGGTGTGAGATTGCAGAGAACGGGGCTAAATGGGAAACATAATGCAAACATTAAAACTGTCAACCACAGTTAAGCTTTGCTATTAAAGAAAGGCCTGATAACTTCATATGGGAGACTTTTCGTTCAGAAATGCAACAGTTTTGAAATTAGTATGCGAGATAGGATTGGGTGGAATAAAGTGTTTCGTCTACTAGCTTGAATTATTAACTGCTATTGTTTGTATTCTTTGGGGGGAGTATTCTTTGTGAAATGTATGTTGCGGGAAAAGTAAAATACCAATAAAACTGTCCACCACTGAGAACGAGTTGAAATATTTATAGTGTTTATTTCTGCATAAAACTCCATAGGTGCATCATTCAATAATACTCTGGAGAGTGTTCACTTTCCAAACCAACTTACCCCTCAATAATAATAATTGTTGATGAGTTGCCGTTTTCATTTTGCGCCATCAATCACATTCTGAGGCGTAAATGCATCGACTGATATCTCACATACATCTCACTCTGGAGCGAAGCTGCTTTCTTATTCCTCCGAGGATCAGCATTCAATTTATCTCTCTCTTTCTCTCACTGCGATTCAACAGAGGTGATAAATCTCCAGAGTTAAAGCAAAGCTAAAACAACCGACCTCAGCGCTCACTGATGATAACGGCCGCGCTGCCCTAAACTGAAATCAATACTTTATCTTTTACATTTTTCCGTCTCCCACGTTTAGCTGATGCAATCGTTTGGGGATGGATGGTTCACCGTCTTGTCGGAAGATGTTGAATTTCACTTCATTTCAACTCCACTCCGTCTGCATGGGGTCTGAATAAAAAGAACAAGAAAATGAAATGCAAACAATGCAACAATTCAATCCATGCACGCTTTAATGTATAACGCTTTTTTAAGGATCATGTCCGGCCTATGCCCCGAGCCTGTTTTTCAGGTCTCAGGCTCGAAAATGACGTGCCCAGAACAAATGACCATATCTTCACTTCTAAAAGGGGTACATTAATAATCCTTTCTCTCAGAGTAATGATACACCTGTGAGTTGGATGTAGAAGAGTCAGAATCAAGATAGATGTTTTTATTTTAAAGTAAATTCAGATTGAACATATAAAAAAATGTAAATTATAGTTTACATTTTTACATTACTTATAGTGAAAGCCACCCTTGAATGATGGGATAGTAGACTAAAAGCTTTAGGAATCCAAACTATAACATATAATAAGTACCCTGTATCAAGATTGATGCAAAACAAGTGACCTTTTTAGAGAGGTTTAGCACAAAAACCCACTTCTGGGGTCATTTGGGTGCATTTTCCATATCTCTGGCCCCCCTCGGTCGATTTTGATGATTGACACCTCTTTGTAACTGTTAGAGCCAATAGAATCGAGGGGCGGTTCCTAAAATCCATCTAAACATTACCCATTGGTGAATGAGAGTGATGCGTAGCCAGAATGCCCAAAACCGGAAGGTGCCATACACTCTGTTAGCTCTCATAGCAACTATGAAATCTCCGTTATTGACATAAATATGAAGATGGATTATCAGTAATCATTTCAAAGGGACACAGACACATTGGATTAACTATTGGATTAACCATTGGATTAACCATTGGATTATCCTTCAGCAGCGTTGTTATCGTTTTAATGCCATTGAACACAACTTTTGATCAGAACAACAGGTAAGACAATGTCCCGTTTTTCCTCCGTAAAGCTCCAACCAAGGTAACCCCCCCCCCCCTTATCACCTGAATCTCCTCTAGAGCACCATTGAGTTCTTTGTAACCAAATGTCTCTCAGAGGGGCGTGGGGAGGGGCTCCTTGTTTTCATCTGAAGTAACAGACAGAGAATCAGCACTTTGGAAACAGGGCTGAAACAGAGGGGATTATGGGTAATGCTGCAATGATCTGTTTGGTGTTTCAGCCAATCAGAGGCAGGCTCTGGATATATCTGAGACCTGTAATATATTGATGATAAACAGGATAACAGGGGACCTTTAAGTTTATAACTAATAGTCAAATGTAACCAAACATGATCTCGCTTAAAACCCCTGTTAGTCTCAGTTGTGAACTTGTGACCCTCTGGTTGTTAGCGTGCGGTCACCCTGCTGCTGTGCTTCAACAGGAGTTCAGTATTCAGTGTAGCTATGTGTTCCCTGGTGGACCAAAACCATAGCAATCCAGCAGATAGAAACTCTTCATGGTTTGCTGGTCGAGGTAATGTAGAGGTCTGTGTTTGCTCAGAGCAGCTGGTCATGAGGCGGAGATGACTCACAGTCAGCTGCGACTCTCCTTCACTCCGGCAACCATCGATTATTCCAGCAAAGGGCTCTTTCATTACAGGTACACACACACACACACACACACACACACACACACACACACACACGCATACCATGTATACATCACTTCAGGGGACATTACATTGACTTACATGGATTTCCTGGAGACTTATCCTAACCTTAACCATAACCAACACATGCCTAACCCTTACCCTTACCCTTAACCTTAAGCTTACCCTTAACCTTAATCTTACCCTAACCCTAAACCTAACCAAGTCTTCACCCAACAATTAATGATCCCCCTCATGGGGACCTCCAATTTGTCCCCATAAGGGAGGCGAGTCCCCACACGTGACTATGTAAACAGATGTAGGTCCCCACAAGTATAGGAATACTAGTTCACACACACACACACACACACACACACACAGACACACACAGATATACACACACACACACACACACACTGGAATAAGTGAATCCATGCATAGGTGAACAATGGAGCAGGTAGACACATCCTTATATGGTAAATGCATGCATGATTAAACCGTTGCATTAGCAGCTGCATCAAAGACCTTCTATTTGGCTACACTGCTAAAACTGAAGCTAAATATAAAATACGGTATAATCAAATATGTCTACAGGTGATGGGTGCGTGGGAATTGTAAGGGTACATAAGTAAACACTGCACTGCTTTTACATAGCAGCATAATCCTTATAGCAAAGTGCACTCATGCATATGCACAAACACTATTGTAGTTTCTCATAGTTTTCTAGTTCTTCAACGGTTAATTTGGCCTTAAAAGCATTTTGACAAGCAACAACTCTTCTGAAGATATTTTTCCTTCAATTGAATGTGTGGGTTTTCTCTCAGGTCACATGTGCACCCTGCGTCGTTCACTTCAAAACAGCCTCTGTGCAAAGATTTGTAGATCAGGTAAAGTGCAGAAAAGTGTCAATCACCGTCATTCCCAAACTGTAATAAAGAAGCTACTGTACATACATGAACTGCACTGACTTGTGTTGCTGCTTGAATCAGTGAAATAGGTTTCTTTTGACTTTGGGGCATGTTTGCCTTTATTTCACTGTCAGACATTGAGGAGAGGTCGAGAAGGGTATGGCATGCAGCGAAGGTCGCGAGCCGAATGTGAACCCGGGTCGCTGCAGTTCAACGGCACGCACTGGCATCCAAGAAGCTCCAAAAATAGAAGCATGTTTTTTTCTGTGCAGCGCTGCGGCAACATGCAAAGAAGTGCCTGGTCAATTCTAGTTCAACCCATAAGTGATGGTTTTTGAATGCTTTGAAGAAAAATAGAGCACTTCTGTAAAACAAAAAAATCCATTGTATAAGTGCTACACTGCATTGACCAATCAAATGCAGGAAATTAATCATTTTATTTATTTTACCATGTCATGGGACTTATCCTCCTCCGTCCACCATGATTGGATTAGGTCCATTATATCTAACTACACCATTATATGTATGGGGTTTATGGGTTTATGCTAAATTATGCTGTATAAGCAAGTGAAATTAATCTGCATTATCTCCCGTGCTGGTTGAACTAGTGTAACCCTCAAGTATTTAAAATGTTGATTCCAACGTTAATCATCATAAAATGTCGAATATTACCGCACTCAGCCGTTCTATTCTGAGCCGCTGAGATATCCGTGGTTTCGGACTGCAGCACACGTGTTCATTACGACTGCCAGAGGGCACATGTGGATCAATCTTTTGTTTCAAGTAGCCATTGGCTGTTTAAAAAGTCTTAGGGGTTGCCAGATGACATCACAACGTAATTAGCACATCAATGCCTTTGCTACAGCACTTCTGTTTTTCCCAGGCGGGCAGAATGTGAAGCACTATTGACAAAAAAGTCATTCAGATCAACTGCAGCTATTTTCTCTTCATCTCTGGGATATCTTCTAAGCGTTGGGAAAGTGTTTGTCGCTTTTAAGACATTATGTCACCAGCGCCACATTTACAAGCGCCGCATGCTACGTCACCTAAAAGCTTTCCATACATGCAGAGCCATACGTGCAGGCACTCACATTCTGTCTCGCTCTCATTTCCTCCCCCCCGCTCTGTTGGATCTAATGTTCCCCTGAGACTCAGATGTTGCTTGCCAAGGTTCCAGCAAACGGTTAACACACTGTACTCAGGTCAGCTGAACCTGGCCACCCATCGCTGAGATGAGCAGATGACGCGTTCCTCAGATGGGATGCAGCAGAGTCCTGACTCATCTAATGTGCAGTTGATGGATGTGGGAAACACAGAGGGGTTGACCTTTCTTTGTGTCCGTGTCTCTCAAGTTCAATTCTCCGTAACTCCTGTTTTGCTTTGTCAGATTATTGTTAGTGTATATTTTGGACTGGCTGACTCACCCAACCTCCCTTTTCTAAAGCAAGATTCCTAGTTGTGTGTCAATAGCCGCTTTCACACCAAGTACTTTGCCGTACTTAGTGCCCGGCACTTAGTGCTCCGGCACTTAGTACCCCAGGGCACTAAGAGCCGATCGCGTTCACACCGGAATAAGTCCCTGAGGGAAGATTACGCAAATGAGCCGCTGACGTCTTCTTCTGCTTTGGGTTTACTGGCAGGCCGCAAACAACTTCACGGCGTATACTGCCACCCGGAGTCCCCGGCAGGAAGTCCCCGGAGTTGGGGAAGGCTTCCGAGTAAATCGCCAGAACGCCGACACCTCCTCATCTCCGCGCAGGGCTAATGCTAATGCTAATCATGCTAATGCCACAAATAAAATGGCGGCTTCGCAAAACTTTTCAGAGTTTTACGGGCCGTGGTTTGCAATTCGCCCAGCCAATGGAAATTGTTACTTTTTTGGTACCACCTCTCAGCAGGCACTAAAAATGGTGGTAAAGGTTCCCGGCACTAAGTACTCTTTTTGGTGTGAACGCGACATAAGGGGTACTAACGGAACTAAACGGGAAAAGTACGGGGAAAAGTACTCCGGTGTGAACGCGGCTATTGGTTTAACCATAAATAACAGGAACATTTATGTATATTATCAGATTATGCTTTCAATATGTCTCAAAATGTGTTTATTCTCATACTTCCACTTGCTTTATGTTGTCTCCATTATCAACAATCACCCATATTGGAAACTTGATGAAGAAAAAAACAAGCAGTAAAACCACAGCTTTCTGTCAATATCAATGTGTTGGTTACTTTGGGTTTGATAAGCTTGTGATAATTTTAACACATTTTCGTACCATTTGGTGTGTTCGTGCAAAAATCTAGCAGTAACGTTTATTCCTATTAATAATATTGAGTACAGTAGACTTAACAAGCCAAATCTTATTCCCAACGGTCACGAATGACCCTTTGGGATCATTGATTAACGTAGCCCTTTGTGTCAAACTACTCCGCTACACTGGCAGCTACACACCCTCGCTTATCGTTGTGAATTTAAACAACACTACTTATGTTTCGGCAACACAACTACTTGGTTAGCTTTAGGAAAAGTTTGTGGTTTGGGTTAAAATAAGTATTTGTTATCCAAGTTTTGTCACAAACTTACGTGTACTCGTCAACTAAAATAGGTCCATGTTGATTTTTGGTTTCAGACAGTCTGATGGTGAACGTCATGTGTTTGTGTTTGTGTCCGTCCACCACGAAGTTAACTCACTTCCTTGTTTGTCAGTACTGAGGGCTATGACAAAGCAATGGTATTTGACGATCTACGATATGAGGCTGTTCTGGTTCAACACAAAGTGAAGAAAAGCAGACATTGGAAATGAAAACAAAGTGGGACCAGAACCATCTAACCCTGACCCTGGGAACACTGTCAATGCAGTATCACTTTCCACAAAAGCCTTCACACATGGTTTCACTTTTCAGGAGTTGAAGATCAGCTGTACTTAGCTTCATAAACATGTAAACATTCATAAACATGTAAAAATTAAGCTTATCTCGTCTATGATACGAAACCCTTTAAAACAAATGTGTGTACCACAGTTCAACTCCTCTCTGTCTCGATGAGTAGCATGATTACTACTTTCGGACCAAGTCTTGTGTTTTCATGCAACTATGTAAACACCACGTGAGAGTTTTTAATTGCTACCCATCCAGGGAAAGTGGCGTGAATCTGCTTACTCATGTTCGGCTAAGAGTTTCCTGTTCATCCAATATAACTACCTCGAACCGTTGGACTGTGGGGAATTGAAAACCTTGTTAAAAATGCGCTTAAGGGAAGGTGTTAAAAGGTTGAGGAACATTCAGTTTCCTCAAGCAGTATTCCTGTCATATGTTTGCTCCATGAATGCAATGTCTTATGATTCTGATTCATCTACAGAGCATCAAAACCCAAGATCACTAAGACATGTGATGAAATGAACCAATTACATTAACTGCATGTGAGTCGCTCCACAGACCGCTGCTCATTGGGCCTGATCTACGCTTCTTACATACTGTACTTTCCTTCACCCTGAATATCTTTGCATTTTGATTAGCCTCAAGTGACAGGCATTTGGGGAGCCACACACTGCATATGTTAGCAGAATCACATCTCTCATGCATCCAAATGGTACCAAACGGTACATTTGCGAGATGATCAATCAGAAGCGTGGACACAACAACATGCACGGCGTCTTACTCATTCTGTTACTTGTTGTTATGCTGTCTGACTGTTAATTCCAATTGGCAACAACAACACTTTTGCTACCCTAATTGCAACTGTGTATTTGTAATCAGGCACCAAGCACGGTTTGTGAATTAAAAATATGGCCATTATCTGCTACGCAAAGAATTTCCGGACAGCTAATTAAAAGTGAGCGACTATTTTGTGGCATGGTTTCCAAATGCAGGATTTTAAAATAGGTGTGTTGGAAGGAAGCAGACACGGTTTCTTGATCCCTGATATATTCTGTAGTTTCACAAAAGGACTATTTCACAATGACGAGAAATCCCACTTAGTCAAAGTTCTGGTTTGGGATGCTGTGAAATGATAGGATTACTGCGCCCACTCAAACTTATATAGATACTAACAGAAACGTTAATGAAATAGAATAAATGCATATACAATTATGTTTAATAATATAATGACTTATACACATCTTGGTCTTTCAGGAAATGTACAAATATATGTTATATTAGCAATGTTTCAGACACATTTGCAAAACTCTCACACAACCAGTGAACAGAACAGTGCACGAGACATACGCAAATAAACACGTGAATAATGTCTGACCGGTACAAAGCAGAGCTGCTTATCTGTCTGCTGTTCATGCTCATTACTGTGTTGCTATGGATTCCTCCCGGCACAGACCAGCATCCCACGTGCCACCAACATCAGTCGCTGCTTCATGGCAACTGCACTGATTCTTTAATGTCGCATGACTCATCGAATGCAAAGATAGCATGACTTTGATGACTTCGAAGAACGTGAGGTGTGCAGGAATTTGAAGGCGCTAAATATACAGAGTTTCATGGAGCGTGACGGAGTGATGACAGAACACAAGTGGCACTTCAGGTTGGCACAGAGAAATACTGGCTTTCATATCAAGAGCCAGCGTGAATGAGCCTCTGTAGTATGATGAATGGAAGTCAAGTGATAAAGTATAGTAGTCTGAATGTGTTGTCTATGGCAGGGGTTTTCAAAAGGATCCGCTCATAATCGTACACAGTTTCAAAAGGTCCTTTTATGCTTTTGGGTTTTTTCCATTTCCTGTAGTGTGTTATATAGGTTTTTGTGTGCAACAAAAATCAACAGAAAAAGACAGGCAGGAAGTAAACACTAAAGGGAACAAGAGAAGAAGACAAACAAGAAGTACACAATAAAGGGAACAAGAGAAGAAGACATACAGGAAGTAAACACTAAAGGGAACAGCAGAAGAAGACAGACAAAGAGGAAGTAAACACTAAAGGGAACAGCAGAAGAAGACAAACAGGAAGTAAACACTACAGGGAACAAGAGAAGAATACATACAGGAAGTAAACACTAAAGGGAATAATAGAAGACAGACAAACAGGAAGTAAACACTAAAGGGAACAAGAGAAGAAGACATACAGGAAGTAAACACTAAAGGGAACAGCAGAAGAAGACAAACAGGAAGTAAACACTAAAGGGAACAAGAGAAGAAGACATACAGGAAGTAAACACTAAAGGGAACAGCTGAAGAAGACAGACAAACAGGAAGTAAACACTAAAGGAAACAAGAGAAGAAGACATACAGGAAGTACACACTAAAGGGAACAATAGAAGAAGACAAACAGGAAGTACACACTAAAGGGAACCGCAGAAAAAGACAAACAGAAAGTAAACACTAAAGGGAACAAGAGAAGAAGACATACAGGAAGTAAACACCAAAGGGAACAGCAGAAGAAGAGAGGCAGGAAGTAAACACTAAAGGGAACAATAGAAGAAGACATACAGGAAGTAAACATTAAAGGGAACAGCTGAAGAAGACAGACAAACAGGAAGTAAACACTAAAGGGAACAAGAGAAGAAGACATACAGGAAGTAAACACTAAAGGGAACAGCAGAAGAAGACAGACAGAAAGTAAACAATAAACGGAACAATAGAAGAAGACAGACAGGAAGTAAACACTAAAGGGAACAGCTGAAGAAGACAGACAAACAGGAAGTAAACACTAAAGGGAACAGCAGAAGAAGACAAACAGAAAGTAAACAATAAAGGGAACAATAGAAGAAGACAAACAGAAAGTAAACACTAAAGGGAACAGCAGAAGAAGACAAACAGAAAGTAAACAATAAAGGGAACAATAGAAGAAGACAGACATTAAGTAAACACTAAAGGGAACAGCAGAAGAAGACAAACAGAAAGTAAACAATAAACGGAACAATAGAAGAAGACAGACAGGAAGTAAACACTAAAGGGAACAAGAGAAGAAGACATACAGAAAGTAAACACTAAAGGGAACAGCAGAAGAAGACAAACAGGAAGTAAACACTAAAGGGAACAAGAGAAGAAGACATACAGGAAGTAAACACTAAAGGGAACAGCTGAAGAAGAATACATACAGGAAGTAAACACTAAAGGGAATAATAGAAGACAGACAAACAGGAAGTAAACACTAAAGGGAACAAGAGAAGAAGACATACAGGAAGTAAACACTAAAGGGAACAGCAGAAGAAGACAAACAGGAAGTAAACACTAAAGGGAACAAGAGAAGAAGACATACAGGAAGTAAACACTAAAGGGAACAGCTGAAGAAGACAGACAAACAGGAAGTAAACACTAAAGGAAACAAGAGAAGAAGACATACAGGAAGTACACACTAAAGGGAATAATAGAAGAAGACAAACAGGAAGTACACACTAAAGGGAACCGCAGAAAAAGACAAACAGAAAGTAAACACTAAAGGGAACAAGAGAAGAAGACATACAGGAAGTAAACACCAAAGGGAACAGCAGAAGAAGAGAGGCAGGAAGTAAAAGAAAAGACAAACAGAAAGTAAACACTAAAGGGAACAAGAGAAGAAGACATACAGGAAGTAAACACCAAAGGGAACAGCAGAAGAAGAGAGGCAGGAAGTAAACACTAAAGGGAACAAGAGAAGAAGACATACAGGAAGTAAACACTAAAGGGAACAGCAGAAGAAGACAGACAGAAAGTAAACAATAAACGGAACAATAGAAGAAGACAGACAGGAAGTAAACACTAAAGGGAACAGCTGAAGAAGACAGACAAACAGGAAGTAAACACTAAAGGGAACAGCAGAAGAAGACAAACAGAAAGTAAACAATAAAGGGAACAATAGAAGAAGACAAACAGAAAGTAAACACTAAAGGGAACAGCAGAAGAAGACAAACAGAAAGTAAACAATAAAGGGAACAATAGAAGAAGACAGACATTAAGTAAACACTAAAGGGAACAGCAGAAGAAGACAAACAGAAAGTAAACAATAAACGGAACAATAGAAGAAGACATACAGGAAGTAAACACTAAAGGGAACAGCAGAAGAAGACAAACAGAAAGTAAACAATAAAGGGAACAATAGAAGAAGACAGACATTAAGTAAACACTAAAGGGAACAGCAGAAGAAGACAAACAGAAAGTAAACAATAAACGGAACAATAGAAGAAGACAGACAGGAAGTAAACACCAAAGGGAACAGCAGAAGAAGAGATGCAGGAAGTAAACATTAACAGGAACATGGTAAGGACTCTGGCAGTGTTTAATGGAAAATAAAAAGTGGACAGACTTGGACAGTTACAGAAAACCTTGATCAGTGCCGTCAAGTTATTATTCCATTACTATAATAATTATTCAAGTTATAATGTTGTTGCCGCACGTATAGCCGTCGGTACGCAGTAGAACGGACACATGTTTTCTTAGAGGAAGCAAAAAAAAAAATGGTTTCATTATGTCTGTTTTTCTTTGTATTGTGACCGCCTTCCGGCACATCCATTGATTTACAGTAAATACTCTATTGTCCCGGTCCCACCTATAAGGTCACCAATGATTCACTGGTGCTTTGGGGAAGCATGACTCGTCCCTCTTCTATTAGTTGTCTGTGTCACAACAGAGACCTGTCCATGTGCTCTCTGTCCCTGAACCCTGTGGACTCATGGCAGAATGTGATGCTGCTGAGTGCAGCAAATGTGCCCACAGCTGAGATCTCAACAAAAGACTCTCCGTTGTGGAGGCGCTGGACCGGGCCGACGGCGCCAACAATGGTGCTCTGTTTCCAAATATGTTGTTTGTCACATCGCCTGCCTTTAACTCGTCAAAGCCGCTGTTGTTCTGCTTCATTTTCAACTTTATCCCACATCTTATGCAACTGGATATGTAGTTGTACTCACATGTCCTGTACGTAAGCGTAATACGGTGTGAGTCATAGTGTTTTGATTGACATTGAATTCGATTTATTTCTGCTGAAAGGCAGTATTTTTAATTAATTAACATGTAGTTTGTCATAATAGCTGAAGGGAAGTAGGCAATTTAACTCCTCACTTAACAAAGGAAGCTTAATTCCTCCACAGACCGGATCACATGTATTTTAAAGCCCTGGAATAATGAACTTTTTAAGTTTTATGACATGACATTTTACAAATTAAGTTTTTATGCCAGTGATAAAGCCCGAAGCAGAGCACATATCGGGGGCATAAATCTGCTCATATATCAACATGTAGTGCCTATTACCTCTGATTAATATTCATGCTTCTTTGATCTGTGGGCGAGGAGAGGGGGGGTGCACCGATCCCTGCAGAGCAATGATTATCTACAATCAAAGGAGGGGAAAGGCAAATAGATTTCTGATAGAGTGCCAGTGTGTATTTTTAGGATGTCATAGAGCTGTGAGATATATATCGGGATCTTATATTAGAAACTCTCACCAAGCATCGTGGGTGGCACACACTTTGTGTTCTTCTTCTGCTGCTTCTAGAGGAACTCGACATTGTGGGTTCATGAATGTAATCGAGAAACAGTGAACACGATTTGGTGCAAGAGAAGCTCTCTTTTTTAGAATGAGAGAGCCACAGGTGAGGATAACACACACACACACACACACACACACACACGCACGCACGCACACACACACACACACACACTATCTCCCGCAGGAGCAAATCTGTCCCTGGTGATATGCCTCAAGCTGCTGCCACTACAATAACCTGCACAGCATTTTATGAATAATCATCTTTATGGCAACTCTATTATAATGTAATAGCTTATCAAACTGTCACCATGGTCACGGGGAGACTCGTAATAATCCTCATGGATCTCTGGACAGCCATGATGAGAAGAAGTCTGTGTGATTTGTTTCATAGACTGCAGAAATTGATCAGATCTTTTGACGATCCCCCTGAGTGTAGTCGCACTCCGAATATTACGCACTGAAACTGAGCCAAAGTGAGACTTCACACACACGCGAGGATGTGTCAGTAGTGCGCGTGAGAAATGAAAAGAGAAGTGCGTGTATGTGGAGACTGAAGCGCAGAAGAGAGCGGCTCTCTCGCTGCTGCCGCTACTCTCTCGCGGCTCACGCTTGATTCAGTAGAAAAGTCGACTTGCTCGTTTTGGTACGAGACGATTTCGTGCTATATAGCGCTCTAAAAATAGCGCGGGTCTAGCCCAATGGGAGCGGGAGACACTCCGGACCTCGCACCAACCACAGCAGACAGGATGAGTCTGCTGTGGCTTCCCATTGGTCAGGAGTGGTGTTGTAGGCGGCTCATGCGCTCCCGCGAGCCCATTGGTAGACGTGCGGAAACGTAATGTAATCACATGGGGGTGGGCTTATGTGTAATTTTGAATCGGGGGGAAGTTTACAGTGACTTTTGGAGAGTTCAGTGTTGTGCGCTCTCTCAGTGCGTCACACGCTCCAAACCTTCACTGCAAGCGCGCGCCTGCAGACTCTCATACATGCAAACACTGCCCTCTCGGAAGCTTCGTTTCACCACTTGATTTCGCTTCGACTTGTGGCTGCATCTCAGGAGTGAAATGGACGTCCTCCCTATGTGTAGCATCTTCCAGGAGCTCCAGATCGTGCACGACACCGGATACTTTTCAGCTTTACCGTCTCTGGAAGAGTACTGGCAGCAGGTAAAGAGTCTGGTGGTCCCTCCATCCAAACGCACGGCTTGACAGATCGTCGCGTGACGATTTGTTTGGTTTACAAGCGCGAGGAATGAGCGTACTTTGAGGGAAAGTTGATTTAGAAATGACAGCTGCGTGCAGACGTGCGAATGTCAAAGTTGTTGGCGGAACTCTGATTTTGATTTAGTGCAAAAGTTAACAATCATTTCCCTTTTTAAATCCGGAGTGCATGTTTATTTTAGGGGAAGTGATGCAAGTTCCCTTAAAGAACGATTACTCGAGACAAACATTTCTATGACATGGTCGTGTCCTTTAAGACTTTGTGTGGTAGGCTACAGCATGTTGACTTAAAAGTGCATGTGTATACTTTATAGGATCATTTGAATAATATCGCTACGATGTGACTCGTAGTTTCTAGCACTCGTGTTTTCTGTTACGATCAGCTGTTTAAAAAAACATATTGTGGCAGAACTTTTTATCGGATCATGCTTTCGGGTTGGCGAGGCACATCTGCTTGTGATAAAATAAAAACACGTTTTGTGCACATGATTTCACGAGGAGCGAGACTTGCGTTATTGCGCGTATTTCCGCCTCTAGCTCTCTTTCCTCTCCCCCTCTACCTCTCTGTCTCTCGCTTGCTCTCGCACTCGCACACACACACACACACACACACACACACACACACACACACACACACACACACACACGCACATAGAGAGTGACAGACTGACAGAGAGAGGCTGATTTCTGGTCCAATGTGGCTCGACACAGCGGCCCCTCTGACGACAGAACAGTGCAGTTTGATTCTGGAAACGAGAGGAGGGCGAAAGTGTCTTGTTGGGAAATGAAATGAATTGGCACCACGCGTCGCTCGGCTTCTATCTCTCCGTCTATCAGATATCTTCGGGCTCCGAGCCAAGTCGCCCTCCCAGGCATTTAAAGCTCGCCTGGGATTTATCCAGCACTGCAGACTAAAAACATTTGCCCTGAAAGCATTCTCTCTCATTACCAAATGACTATGTTCCCACAACATCCCTATTTCAGACTTAAAGTGTGTGTGCGACATGTCAGTGACCCCACAGGCGATGAGAAAGCATGTTTCTGGTAAATCAATGCTTTTTTGACACCTTGCCTGCTTTATGGACTTGTTTATGTTACAGTGCCTGTCCTTCTGTATCAAGGTTACCTCAGAGTGTGGACACTTTTAAATCATGGCTGTACTAATGGCTGTAGCGAGGAATGCATGACACTGTACAGTATGTTGCTGTGCATCAGAGCAGCCTTTAGAGATATACAGTTTCATTTTAATATTTCAGAGGCCTGGAAAGGGTACAACTCTGCAGTGTTCAACTTACACTTTTAAAATGTTATTACATTTTGAAGAAAGGTTGTAATTATTGTAGATTGACTGTCAAATGGCTGCTGGGAGAAAACAATGTCCCAACTTGGGATAAATAAAGTATATCTATCTATCTATCTATCTATCTATCTATCTATCCATCTATCCATCTATCTATCCATCTATCCATCTATCTATCCATCTATCTATCTATCCATCTATCTATCCATCTATCTATCTATCCATCTATCCATCTATCTATCTATCAATACCAATATACCAATACCATAAATAAGGTTTGAGAAAGCAAGAAGAAAACATTTAAGACGTTTTTCTTCTAACTTAACTTACTCGGTTCACGACCCTTCATATGTTTTGCCCCAGGCCAACACTGTTGCGTGTATTGTCGTATCAAATGATACTCAAATTTAAAATCAGCCTCATCTGGAAACTGCACATCAGGCCCGTTGGCAGCGCTCATATCTGGCCGGCGCTGACTGACTGCAGCGGAGGTTGAGGAAGTGCTCTCTCACTTCCTTTTCAAAGCCCACAATCCTCAGCAGCTCTTGCAGTATTCATGCCAGGCTTTTTATGGACCCCCGTGAACCAGACCTCCCTCCTCTCGGTCCCTGGTGTGCTATGTTATTTCTAGCGATGCCTCCAAATGCATTATTAAATCCACATTATGCTGAATAATTGATAGATTTAAAAGATCTACAAGCACTTCCCTAACCCAACGGGGGGGCTCTGTAGCATATGTACATTTCATGACCAACACGCACATGCGAGCCTTCACGGGTAAGAGCACCTTGTTCTTGCATGCTCTCAGAAGGAAATGTGGAGCTTGTAGTCTCCCCTGATATGGCCTCGGAGGGCACCCGTAGAACATATATGACTCTGTTCCTGCATAGGACATTGGCCATTTCTCAATCTCGAAGATACTGGCTTTCAAGCCAATATTTCAAGGATGCTACGTCATCAAGTGGCGCAGCAGGACCGTTTCAATGTCCAGCATACTTGGAATTCCACCGAGGCCGCGTCCTTGGTTTGGGGGAAATGTCGAGGCTGCACATCATGGGTAGACTTCGCGTCCTTAAAATCCCCACAATGCTTTGCGCACAAACCAATTTCAAAAACCCTTGCGGAGAATGGCTGAACCGACGCAGCACACATTTAAATATAAGTATGTGGCGTAGAACATGTGTTGGTAAATATGTATTTGTTATCACCAAAAAGGTGTTCTGTGAAAGTAAAGCAAGTTCATAATTAGATAGACATCGTGAGGTATTTATTTTCGGTACAGTTTATGTTGAAACCGTTAGAGAGAGTGGCACACTTGTTAGCCTGTTCCATTCTTCTTCGTTTTCCGAAGCCGTGGCTTGGAAGTACGCGACTACCAAGCCAGCATCCTCGAGATTGAGAAACGGCCATTGTGTCGTCCCTGTTTCCTGCAGAAAGGAAGGAAGTAGGGCCTGTGGTGCAACAGTGTCACATCACACCCCCCCCCCCCCCTGCTGCTACTGCTTCTAAGAATAAACAGAGTAGAGAAGAACACCAGTGTTTGTGTTCCCGTGGAAACATATTTCTTGGTGTTTCAGGGACTTTCCTAGAGAAGAGCTTGTTGTGTTGCAGGCCTCAGGCACCTGAACTCACTGCTATCTCATCTTCCCTCCACACAGACATGCCTGGAGCTGGAGCGGTACCTCCAGAGCGAGCCCTACGTCTCGGCCACAGAGCTCAAGTTCGAGAGCCAGGAGGACCTGTGGGGCAAACTGATGCTTGCCTGCGTGGACAAGAAAAAAGAGTCGGACCCAAAGATCCCCCACATCAAGGAGGAAGAAGACAATCAGGACAGCCCGCACATGGACGCCTGCGGCTTCAACTCCGACGCCAGCAGCGAGACCTCGGACAGCTCAGAGGAGCTCTCCCCCGCCATCGAATTCTCCTCCAGCCCTTTGACTGACATGCTGGGAGACGTTGGCGAAGAACTGGGCTCGGCCATCATCAGCACGCCGCCCTCCTCGCCCGAGCTGAGCAAGGAGGGCGCTGTGGCCCAGGTGTGGAGTGGGATACAGACTGCGCTGCACTCACCTGGGAAAATTAGGACTGGGGGCATTGACAGGTCGGGGCTGACCAGCGGAGAGGCGTCACCTGACGGCAGGAGGCGGGTGCACCGGTGTCACTTCAACGGATGCAGGAAGGTGTACACCAAGAGCTCGCACCTCAAAGCACACCAGCGCACACACACAGGTAACAACGTGTGACAGTGGGATGTGTTTGGAAATGTCGTGAGGGGGGAGGAATACTGACCCGACAGGTTTATTTAAGTCACAAAGTAAATATTAAAACACTCTTCTCGGGAGCTGAAATCTCTGGAAAGCGTGAACTAAAGTGTTGATTTATTGCGCAAAGTGCTGGAAATGCTGCCACATACTTTGAATAGTTTGTCGGGAGGAAACCCTCCACTGTGACCTAATTCACACAGAGGAACATGACTTCATGCTAGGGAGGAGGGAGGAGGGAGGCGGGAGAGGGAGGGATGTTTCCTTTGTGGCCGAGCGGCACCCAGAGGATGTGGATCCTGAAAACAAATCAACAGTTCTCAAGTTTCACCGCGGAGATACGCGGACTCAACCGGTTGCATTCACAGTCGTAAAAGGAAAAAGGAGAGTGTTTTGTCCACGGTTCCAAAGTGAGCAGTTCCCCTCGTCAACTCTGACGCTCGCCCGGCTGTTTACAGCTGTGCTGCCCATTAGCAGAGGAAGTCACATTCCTAGCATCCTTCACTGCCCATGTTATAGCCACATGGTTAATGGCCTTCAGGACCATTAGGCTCTATTTTCTCCAGCAGCTATTCCCCGTTACATAAGCTGTCTACTCGAGCAGCTCCTTAAAGCTGCATACCACAGGTCTGAAAACCCACGAGGCACGAGGTTGTTTTTCTCGTTTTCTTACAGTAGTCGGCTCAATCTGCTGAGCCTGATCCGGCTTGCAGTGTGTCTTTGGAATCAGCTTTTTAAGACCTCTCGGAAAAGTAAAAAAAACGTAATATTGGCTATCATTTGAGATGTTGAATTGCAAACGGTCAGATATTGTGACGTACACTTATAGCAATTGTGAAAGGACATAATCAAAGGTACACAAATATATGATTCAGGGGATGAGAACTTTGTTGTTAGCCGTGTGCAAGAGGTTTCTGCAGGGTTAGCAAAGGACAACACGTAGTAGAGCATTAGCAGACATACTTATAGCGGTGTCGAAGGTTATGACATCTTTTAACAGCTTCCGACAAATGATGCACTTCCTTAACAATCATGTTCATGCTTTGGTTTGCAGGTGAGAAGCCCTACAGGTGTTCATGGGAGGGCTGCGAGTGGCGCTTTGCACGGAGCGACGAACTCACCAGACACTTCAGAAAGCACACTGGAGCCAAGCCATTCAAATGCAGCCACTGCGACAGGTGAGAGAGCTGCACAGTCAATACCACTTGTCATCCGAGTGACCTTTTAATAAATACAAACATTGAAAAACTAGGACTATCAAGTCTTATTATCAAGACTTGTTGGTTTATACAGATATGTACTTCTCACGGTGAAGCTGAAATCCCCCTCCTCTTAACATGTGGCTCCAAGCACAAAGCCACAACTTATGGATGCAAACTAGTTTATGAACATGTCAGGTAGACGGGGGAATGAGGGTCAACAATGGACGAATGAAAGGGTACAGAGGTTGGGTGAAAAGAGAGTGGAGTGCAAAGGGTTTAGTGGAGTTCTCTGATGTAGGGCTGCACGATTTTGGGAAAAAATCTAATTGCGATTTTTCTGATAAATATTGCGATTCGAATTGCGATATTTATTTTTAAGCGACCGAATGGAAGTTTATTGTAAAATGCGGCCATAACTCCGGCTAGGAAGGTCGTATCAACATACTCCTGTCTCTAGCACCCCGCAGCCCGAGCTACGAGTGAAAGAACTAAACTTACATGAAACTTCCGTTGGGTTGCCTTAAAGTCGAGCTTCAGTTTAAGGTTCACCCTGTAATAGAAACACGTGATGGAGCCTTACTAACCTGACTAGATGGTTTGTTTCACCAAACTATCTAGGAAAGCTCCACTGGAAGCCATTTGGAAAGGGCCGGCACTTTCAAAAGCACTTGGCATGTGATTGGATCAATCTGTCTATCACCTTCTATCATGGGCCACTTCTGATTGGTTAACAATGGCTGGTACATGTGGAGCACAGCACTTCTGATTGGTGTGGATGACTGACACACAAGAAGAAAAAAAAATATGTAAAAAAAAAAAAAAGTAAAAAAAAATCGCAGGCTTTGCGATTTGATAATCGCATCATCTCGAATCGCAATTTCGATTTAAAATCGATTAATCGTTCAGCCCTACTCTGATGAGTAAAAACCAGAAGGTGTTGTGACAGAAAAACAACTAAGTGAGACTGGGTTGCATGTCAACGATCCACCGGGACGGCATTGTTCCCTAGGGATCTCTTGTAACGTCAGGAAACCAGATGAGAGCGATGCGTTGGTGTTGTCCCTGAACTTAGTACCATGTTCATCTGATAGCTGATAGACTGAGGGTTTTTAAGGTCTGAAACTGCAAGTCTTCCCTTAGACAATGCTTTAAAGAGACATTTCCTGTACCCTAACCTTAAGCACTCTCGGTTTACTTTCTAGCATTCACCTCCATTGCCTATGGGTATATGATTATATTACTTTATCCCAAAGACATTCAGACATTGAGCCAAGTTAACCCTAATGGTGACACTATCTCAAACAAAACCAATTACGTTAAAAGGTCCGTCTGAAGGCTTCCATTAGATTCTGACTTTTATAAAAGTGGGAAATAGGCGACATTCCCGAAAACCCCCGTCTGAATGAACTGTATCTTTAGCCGTAAACATACAGGCTGGTATATGCGTTGTATATAGACTAAGGAGTAGATACAACAATCCAGCTCTGCGTCCTCGTGTCAACCAAGATATCTTTCAGCAAAAATAACTGCGGACTTGAGCCGAGGTTCTCAAATCCATCAGCTAAATCTTCTCTTCCCTCCTCAGGTGTTTCTCCCGCTCTGACCACCTGGCACTGCACATGAAGAGGCACATCTAAGATGGCCTCGGTGTCGAGATCTCTGAGGGATGATTCTGGTTGATTGTCCTGACCTGTGGGGGATCAGCGAGGCTCGGTGTGTCCTGGGAGCGTCAACACATCGCCGTGTTCCAGTCAGTGGAAAAAGATGAAGCAACGCAGGCTATTATTTGCACCATACTTAGTGCCTCCAACACCTCACTGTGGAGATTGCTCTTGAAAGGCTTTAATGGAGGAGTGGGGGGGGGGGGGGGAGGGAGTGCGGGAAGAGACTTGAAAAAAAAAGTTTAAAGATCTGGGCTGGAGTACACGGGAAGAGACTCTTCTGTATGGTGTTCAACGCTTTTTTCCCGGAGGATTATGGGACTCCCGCGGGGGGGGGGGTCGTTCCTCTAATGACAGTGTGTGTGCCTGTACGCATGGGGACTGTGAGTGCCTGAGACTGGATGCCTGTGCTGGCTTTACGGAGCGGATGGAGTTGCATTGTGGGACTGCGAGTGAATGGCGTGGAAGGGGTGATGTTAAACAAGGGAGGTTTATCTTTGGGGGGATTTGGGTGGTCTCACCGAGAATGAATGCAAGGGTTCTGTCTGTGCTGTTTGAGTCTATCGGCTGTGGATGGGAGTAGGGGCTTGTTTTGTGGAGCTCCCCCTTTCTGCCAGGAGGTGGAACTACAGCTCCCTGTCCACACACAGGAGGTCGTTTTGTTTAGTGCAGCTATTAAATGTGCAATGTATTACGTAGCTCAAAAACATACATGCTATAAAGCTCATTTTGTTGTCCATTGTGTAAGCTCTGTATCTTAAAAAAAAAAAAAAAAAAAAAAAAAAAAAAAAAAATTACGGTTGTACACAAACAGTTATTGCCATTATAACAGATGTTGCATGGGATCTGGGGATATGTTGCTCACCTGTTTGCTTATTGGACAACAAAATCCATTCGAGAGCAGCTACCTTCATATTACTCAATATCATAGTATTGTACAAAACACTTAAGGCAGTCATTTTGTGTTGTTATGTTCTCGATAAGTTGGGGATACCACTATTGCTTGGCAACTGTCTTGTTCGTGGGATTTTTGTTGCTTTTTCTTCACTTTTGCGCTTCTCTTTTTTTCTATCTGTGAATGCACTGTTGACCTTACTGATGCCTTATGTAAGTGGCCTTGTCCTGTTAAATAGATTTCTCTCTCTTTCACACAAACACAAACACGGGGGGGGGTGCGAATGCACTAGTGCGTTAATGCTTTATAAAGGCTCTGATCCATGCAGTCGCACCTTTTGCCCGTTTGTCTCGCAGCAGACTCCTCTGAAACTCCACATCGTACAAGAAAAAAACAATTATCAGCTTAATAATGACTGCCATTTTAACATGTGCATTCTTTGTTGAACATATCGTAACTCTAAATTATATTCTCCAAAACACGACCCCGCTCTGAGACAGAATGGTGTAGCACAAAATGTACTACTATGTAGTATAAGGTGGCGTGGATGCACTTCAGATGGACTGGAACTGGCTGTGAAACGTACAGAGGTCATTTGGCATGCTCAGCCCCCATGGTTGTGACAAATTAGGATTTTCTGCAAGGATAACTATTATATTTGGGCCATTTATATCTGTTGACGTGTCAAAGAAAATGATGTGTCCTTAAGAATAATGACAACACTCTCAATCACGAGTCTGTATTGATGTATGTTTTGGTAGGTTTCGCCCTCAGCCAGGGTGAGTCCGTGTCTTTACTCAGCCCTGGTTTAAACAACCCGTGATCTGACCGATAACCAGTTGAGCCGAGCTGCAGCTGTAGAGGTCCGTGTCTGAGATGAGACCAGGACCAGATGTATGTCTGTACCAACTTCATTATATGCATGTTTTAACTTAAGTTTCTGTACATGACTTCAACACACTTCTTTGTGGGTTGATAAAACTCTTTCACATTTGTACAATTTTCCCTATTTCTAGAAAACATTTTGGAGCATTATTGGATAAAGTTTTGTTGGAAATGGAAAGAGAACGCATCTGCTTTATGCTGTATGGTTGGTTCAGATGGTCAAAACCTGTTTGTTGCTCAGTACTCAATCTCACAATTGTACAGGTAACCTGGTCAACATCGAAGAAAGTCCATACACTGAGAAATGTCAAAAATGCAAAGATATGTACATTGTAAACTAAGAGAATTTTGTAAGGAAGCTTCTATTTTGAAAGGGTATGGGACCAAAAACAAGTGCAGTGTAATGTTTCTAAAGATGACCCAATAAAGACTGAGAGGCTGAGGAAATATTGTAAAATAGTCACACTCCATTCTACTTCATTTGCTTCTGTAACATCTTTGATTGGGTGAAGGTAGGGGAAATGTATGCTTATACACCTGTGGCCTATCATCTTTCAAGAAAAAAAACTAACAAAACAAAAAAAAACGCTTCAGACGTGAATTGTTCTGGACACTTGAATTGTCATCATTTTTGCATTCTGTTGCTAAGTATTACATTTGTTTATTTGCCATGTGTTTTTTTCTTTCTCTCAACCTTCGCAAAGAGGCCCCATCTTTAGCCAGAATGGAGATAAAATACGAAGCTCTATTTTTGTTTTTGTTTATTGCATAACAAGATTTTTTCATTTGAAATTGTTTTGTAAAATAGTTTCTGTATGAATGTATTTTTTATTGGAAAATCGATAAAAAGTTTATTGGATCTACATGTGGTTTTTGTTTTCTTTTATCGTGGATCCCTCCAGGGACACAGTCAGACAGGAAGTCAGTGTTTATGGGATATTAAGTAGATTCCCGAAGGAGACATTTTTTATTTTACCCCCTTTCCCCATAGAGGTCAAAGATCATTCTTCTAAAGAACTGCACCATACTGGACTGGGTTCGACAAGTGGAACCAGGGATACTTTCCCAGTCAATGCTATCAGTAATAATAACATTGCCTGGTGTTATACCTATTAGTGACAACCGATCACATACAAAAAAAACACCGTATTATAAGGTTATCCTAATGTTACAAAAAACGTTGAAACGGTTTGGTAATTTCCCAGAAACAGTTGAACACTCACACGGGAACAGATTGTGCATGTGTTGGGGACTATTTTCAGCAGCGGAATATATCAAAATAGATTTAAGAGAAGTCCATTGGGGCCAGAACCACAAGAAGGAACATCACATTAAACACGCTAGATTAAAAACTAAAAGAATGGTGACACAAATCCATTCCATCATCTTTCTTCTGACCTTAAATGGTTACTTTCGTGCAAACAGAGTTTTTGCATCGAGTGGATTGATTATTCTGAAATTGTTGCCATGCTTGTTAAACATTCGGACAAAACGGTTAGGGTTAGGGATAATCTAAATATTCTGCTGACTTCCTTAAACCTTATCTCCCAGTTTTTCTGATTGAGAGTTAATTTTCCTTTCGTTACCATATCTCAGGAAGTACTTTCTGATTAGATCATAACCAACATAAATGGTGGCCAACACTTTTAAAATAGGACTCCAGTTTATAATAAACTGATATTGTTATTTAAATATAGACGTGATCCAAGGATGCAGATCTACCTACACTGAAATGGCGGACTGGCCATCAGGACGTTCGGGAAGAATCCCGATGGGCCGGTCGGACGATGAGGCCGGTCGGATAAGTCACTAGCACCGTCCCCCCTGTCGATAATGTACGAGCGGTATTTACTTGCGGTACCGAGGTGGGCCGGCGGTACCGAGGTGGGCCGGTCGAGAGACTGATTTGTAGTCCTAGTCCGCCCCTGGTTGAATGCGTTATGTCAACATATTTCACATAACTGTATTAGGTTAGTTGAAAGCAATAATATTAAGTTGAACCGAATAGGTTTTATTTAAACTTAATATTAATGCTTTCAACTAACCGAATACCTTTATGTGAAATCTGTTGACATAACGCATTTCAGTAAAGTCAACGCTTCAGTCGGTTCAGTGTATAGAAGCAGCAAGGATGCTAAAGGCATGAACAAATCTTTAAAGAATTAGAAGTATTTCAGAGATATATTCATGATCAGGGTATGAAGACGGAAAGCTTATCCCAAGTTCGACAAAAGAGCAATGAAGTGAGCTGGTGTGTGCTGGAACGAGCATTGGTCCTTCTGCAGCCAAGAGCGGCGAGTCTTCATCTTACTCTCCAAGAAATGTATGCAAATGAAGTTGTGCCGCAAACAAATCCCCGATAAGAGCTCTGCACACTACACAGACAAATAGCCTCTTCATCTCCGGTTGCAGGCACAAAGTGCTTCAGCTTTAACGGCAACGCTCTGTGCCCCAAAGCCCCTTAATAATTGAAGCACTCTCAAGAGTTTTTTCATTTTTCAAAGCTGTATTTATTGGTATTTTATTGCCAGAACTAAAAACGTTGCACTACAATGAAAATAAACAAGTACAAGAAAGGAAATACATCAACTATCTGTAATCTGATATTTCTCGATGAAGAGGTTCTCAGTTCTTGAGTGAAAAGAAATCTTCTGAAAGGCAAAAATGTTTGTGTTGTCTTTCGAAGGATCTCATATTCCCTGTAATATAACTTGGGGGAGTTGGTTTACCAAAGCTTTGGGGAATTTGGGATTTGCATTGCTGCACTGTCAATTCTTTTTGGACACAATAACGGCATTTATATCAATTAAATACGCATGACTGTGACAGACTCAAATTGGCCTTATTTACCCTCGCATCGCTATCAGGCGTCCTGCTGTGTGCACAATTAAAAGACAAGCATGGTTCTCTGGTATATTCAATCTGGTGGTGAACGTGGATCCATCCCCCCCACCCTTACTTGTGCTTCGATAAAGGCACGTGTTAAAGTTTAGTGAAGGATAGTTGCACCAGGGTTGTTGTCATTGGTCAATATTTAAGATTTACTGTATCTTTAAAGACTCAAGAGTGTTTCTAGACAATACTTTGTGGTCACAGCTAGCAGAGTCCAGACAGAAAGCATGCCTTGCATAGCAGCTGTCAGCTGAGAAATGTATGATTTATGTAGAAACATTTAAACCCCTAAATGTCATCAATAGAGTGAGGTCAATTGGCTAAACATGACCATATCTACTAAGAATGGCAATAAAAACAGACTTAACTGACTAAGTAATATTAGGAATCAAAATAAATACACCTATGAATACACGAAAAGACAAGATTCCCTTGAGTTTAGATGGTAGTACATGTAAACTGTTTTACTCAAGGATATTACGTCTTAAAAACCTGTCAGTGTTTGATTCAGTCCGTCGTTTGTCAATTGTAATTATATGCAGAATTTGCAAACTCTTACCTTGGTCGTGTTAAGTCGTTAACACGTAACCCTGGATCCTGTATGAATATACTTTGAGGGAACTATTTGAGGAGTAGGCATTGGTTGGTCTCCTTCGGCTCAATTTACATGTGGTTAGCTTACAGCATGTCACTTATTTATTGTATCAATCTTATCTTATAATCAGAAACATTTAATTCAACTACTATTCTCAAGTTGCGCAGGAACGAGCTCAAAACTAGGAATCACCTGGGTTTTTTTTAAATGTCTTTTTGGTTGTTGGCCTGAAATAAGGTCTGAGGGTTAGAAGAAGAAGAAGAAGAAGAAGAAGAAGAAGAAGAAGAAGAAGAAGAAGAAGAAGAAGAAGAAGAAGAAGAAGAAGAAGAAGAAGAAGAAGAAGAAGAAGAAGAAGAAGAAGAAGAAGAAGATTCAACTTATTGTCATCACGTGGTACAGGTACTATGTGACAAAACGGTTTCTCTGCATTTGACCCATCCTAGTGTTAGGAGCAGTGGGCTACCATTATGTACGCCGCCCAGGAGAGTTAGGCTAACCCCTAACCCTAAGCTGAATAGATTTCTGTTCTACAGCATAAAATACATCAGTAAATACCCCACTGGTAAATTTAAAAACAGCGGTTGCTCACAAGTGTCTGATTGAGACTACTAAACGTCATCACGCCCAACATTAGCCGCCTTTAGCTTAGCGGTGGTGACGTGAAGTCATGTGACCGTGCTGTAGTTCCTTTATAGCCCAACATTAGCCTCCTTTAGCTTAGCGGTGGTGACGTGAAGTCATGTGACCGTGCTGTAGTTCCTTTAAAGCCCAACATTAGCCACCTTTAGCTTAGCGGTGGTGACGTGAAGTCATGTGACCGTGCTGTAGTTCCTTTGTAGCCCAACATTAGCCACCTTTAGCTTAGCGGTGGTGACGTGAAGTCATGTGACCGTGCTGTAGTTCCTTTATAGCCCAACATTAGCCTCCGTTAGCTTAGCGGTGGTGACGTGAAGTCATGTGACCGTGCTGTAGTTCCTTTATAGCCCAACATTAGCCACCTTTAGCTTAGCGATGGTGACGTGAAGTCATGTGACCGTGCTGTAGTTCCTTTATAGCCCAACATTAGCCACCTTTAGCTTAGCGATGGTGACGTGAAGTCATGTGACCGTGCTGGAGTTCCTTTATAGCCCAACATTAGCCTCCTTTAGCTTAGCGGTGTTGACGTGAAGTCATGTGACCGTGCTGTAGTTCCTTTATAGCCCAACATTAGCCGCCTTTAGCTTAGCGGTGGTGACGTGAAGTCATGTGACCGTGCTGTAGTTCCCTTATAGCCCAACATTAGCCACCATTAGCTTAGCGGTGGTGACGTGAAGTCATGTGACCGTGCTGTAGTTCCTTTATAGCCCAACATTAGCCGCCTTTAGCTTAGCGGTGGTGACTTGACGTCATGTGACCGTGCTGGAGTTCCTTTATAGTCCAACATTAGCCTCCTTTAGCTTAGCGGTGGTGACGTGAAGTCATGTGACCGTGTTATAGTTCCTTTATAGCCCAACATTAGCCACTTTTAGCTTAGCGGTGGTGACGTGAAGTCATGTGACCGTGCTGGAGTTCCTTTATATCCCAAAATGTGCTTTTTACTTTATAAACAATTATAAAATGATGTTACTATGTGGAGATTATCCTGCTGAACAAAACGTGTAAGTATCATAAAAGTGTGTTTGCCACAGATCTTATTTTCTGCTATATTCCGAAATCCAATGAACTGCTAAATTCTAGGTTGGACAACAAACATACATCACCACTGACCCGCTCTACAAAGGGCAATGTCAATCAAGTGCTTACTGCTAAATCAACTCAACTCTGGAACCACTATTAATATATTTTGAGAAAGGTATTTGAGAAGTATGCATGGCTTAGTCAAGGCAACCTTTTTTCAAGAGAGTACATTGAATACATTATCACATTATGCATTAATCTATACGGTTTTGCAGCACACAGATTGTAAGTATTGCAGACATCATGGGGAATTCCCAGTGGGACTACAATGCTTTTCATTTCAATCTCAACCCTGGGTGAAGTGACGAGTATTCAGAGAATGTATTCACACTCGGCTATTAGTGGAATGAATGAGAACATTCAAGGTCGACAAGGAGAACAAGATCTTCCCTACAGCAAGGTTTCATCGCATGCCATATGTACACACACACTCAAACACACACACTCCTCCCCCTCCTCAGAGCTCACGTGTCCTTTGGCCCTGGAGGGAGTTGCTTGTTAAACCAGAAGGAAAGTGGAGGTCGGTGACCCTGCATGGAGATGGTAGTCCGTCATGTCTTTGTCACCTGGGATCTTTCCGGCTGCTTTTCATTCATGTATGACCACAAAGAGCTGGGGCTGTGTCGATTTACAGATTCTCCAATACGACATATTGGACATGTAGTTGGTCTCCTGTGGTTCATAATGTTCCTTTTACATGTTTGCAATTAGCTGATGGTCTGTCTAGTGATGTTGAATGAATTCAGCAATTGTAACATACTGCCATTTTAAATATAACTTGAAATCTATTGTTTTTTTGTAGTAATTCCCACCGGATTTTAGATATTGGTACAATGACAAAATACAACGAGTGCTAACAGCAGTGAACAATGCTATGCTAACTGTACATCTGCATTGATTAATACACGTTTGCAATTAGCTGATGGTCTATCCAGCGATTTTGTATGAATTTCACAATTGTAAGATTATAATCCAGCCATTTCAAATATACCTTAAAATCTATAATTGTTTTAATTAATTCCCACCGGATTTTAGATATTGGTAAAATGCCAAAATACAATGAGATAAATGTTGCTAACAGCAGTGAAAATGACATCTTCAACAACAGATCTTTCCACAATCAATGTCCCTGCTACTGTGAATAACAAACGAACACCCTGTTAACTGTACATTTGTATTGATTAATGGTTTACGTTTCAAGATGGAGAACATTACGAGCACACTTGTTAAAGCCTTGATGACCAGGAAAACAGCGGGTGTACCAAATGCTGATGCGGAGGAAAACAGACGATGAAAGTTGGCAGGCAATTTTCTTTAGCTTGAAATACAACATTCAATGACTCTCTGAAAGGTCCTCACACAACGAAAACTCGAAATCTTGCCAAGTATATGTGTCTAATATCTAGTCAGAATATGCCTCGACACCTGATATAAGACACAATAACTTCAGAAGTAACACTGCAGTGAGATATAAGGTCTTGTTGAGTCAAATGTTGTGTTATGTTTTTAAATATACATTATAAAATCACTAACATCAGAAAACAGAACACGTTTGAGCATTTGCAGCTTATATTGTAACAACATTTCCTGATTCTAGTAAAATATAGTTCAGAATGAGTTCCCCCAGCTAATTCCAAGATCTAATTTATCTAAATATCCCTTTTCAAGAAATCTTACCAAGCACATTTTCACTTCTTCAATTGGAAGTTTTTTTGTACTTATTTCAAGTAAAAACAACTTGTTTAGCAGCATTTTTTCCAGTAAGCCCAAAAAACACGTCTTTATTTGTATATTGCAACGTCTTCCCTTAATTTGGACTCTATCCAGCACCATTAAGAGCTGACTGCCCTTCTGCTTAAGTGTCCTAGTGCCAGTGTTGTAGTCAAGTCACCAACTCACGAGTCCAAGTCACTCTCGAGTCACCACTCTTCGAATCCATGTCCGAGTCACCTAGGGAGAGTCGTAGTCGAGTGCGATGCGGGGTGCGTCTCTGGACATCTCTAGACTGGAATAGCGGGGCCCAGTACGTGAACTCGCCTCGCAGGTGCACACGCCAGACATCAGACTCCAGAGAAAACTTGCTCGAGTCCGAGTCCAAGTCGGAGCGTCAATGTACAAGTCGAGTCCGAGTCATCACGGGGGGAATACTTCAAGAGTGCGAGTCCAAGTCATCGTGCGCGAGACTTCACGAGGCCAAGTCTGAGTCACGTCAATCAGTGCGCGAGTCCGAGTCGAGTCACGAGTCCCGAAAATCGGTACTCCGATTCCAGGACTCGAGTACTCCATCTCTGCCTAGTGCAATATATCACTATAGCTACAAGCTAACATGCTAGCTGGACAGGGAAAGGTTGTTATATTTCTGCCCAGCAACAAGATCTATCTCTGTGAAAACTCCTTTCAAAACATTTCAGAGAACTAGTACAAGACAAAAGATTTCCAAGGTTCCAGTTTTACAGAACGATAAAGCTGAGGCTTCAACTTTTTCACTATTTATTTGGTGTCCTTGGTGCAGGTAATCATATCTGGTGCTCATACTTCAATGACAGAATTGGCAGTGAGCACCATTTTGTTATGACGCGTAAAAATGTTTTCTTGCTCAGCTATATCAAACGTAGAGGTGTAATTAAGTTAAACCCAAATAAAACTAGTTAAAGAACAATTGCTGCCATTGTTTCTTGGATGGTGATGCGGTAAACCAGGTTTTATAAAAGGTTTTTCATTTCATATATTGATATCCTTTATATAGTTGTCAGGGTTTGTATGTTTTATTAAGATGTGTACTGTATGTTTGTAGGTTTCAACAACAACGATTTAGTGTAAGGTTTTTGCGCAAGCAGTTATTAAAGTCCATGGTTGCTGATTGGCTAATGGTTACACAAGCCAAAAAAATCGTTATGACATCATAAAGTGGCCAAAATTTGATCAGCTCATTTTCAGACAGATTTTTATAGAAATGGATCAGGACGAAAAAAGAGAATCTTTGTTCCTGAAACTTTCAGAGTCTCTTTCCACAGAAAACATGAAAAAGTGGATTTTGCGTAATAGGTGACCTTTAAGTAATCTGCTAGGTTACTTGTGTGGACGGTTACGGTACGTCCACACAGCAGCTTTTCAAAAATCTTGAACATCTTGGAGCTGGGCGTGTCTGACAGCTTGGCGATTTTTTGCGAGCAATGCGACTAACAACCAATCACATGAATCTCCCGTCCCCGACATACAAAGCAAAAAACCCCGGGGATTTTATGCGAGCAATATATATATATAAACTCCCCAAACAGGCGAAAACCTACCAGTTTCACCCACTGTCTCTGCCACCTCCCTCCATGCCTGGTTCCTCCGGTTTGTATCCCGTTAATAGTTCTGGTCGTAAAGAACCGGGTGATTTGCTACCGTAATGTCTCGTTTGGAATATGAGGAAATGAACTCTGGTTCTCCCTGCTTACACGCGGTTTGATTGGCTAGCGCTTCTACTGTCAGATTTGCATAAACGTGTTTGATTGGCTGACGCTTCTAGCTCAGCTTCAAAAGTTGAACATTGCTCAACTTTTGAGTCCTGGAGATCCTGGACATCCTGGAAATCTTCGCTCCGCTCCCCCACAATGCAGTTCGGCGAAAAGCGAGGCAAAGTGACGTCATCCCCATTCAAAGTCAATGGGCAGAGAAGCGTTGGAAGCGGTGGAAGTTGCTTCTGAAGCTGCTGTGTGGACGTACCGTTAGGGTTAGAAAGAGAATTTAGCCATTAGAGTGTGAGAAAAAGTAATATATTGTATTTGAATTGTGTGCTTAAATCCTCCTCTGATTGGGGTTCAGTTTCCCTTATACAGGGGCCCATATAGCTTTCCCAAACGCTGTGTACACAGACAGTGATGAAGAGGTCTGCAGCGTTGAGGGGGCGGGGGCTCTGGCCAGACTCAGGCCTGATGGATGGGCATTCCTCAGCCTTCCTCCCCCTCTTTCCCCCCCCCTAAACCTCCCCATTCCCCTACTCTCTCCTCCCCTAGGTGATGAACAAGCTCATTACTATGGCATACAGATAAAAGGAGGCCATTATCTTTCCACAGCGCACTTTGAACTCTGAAAAAGGAATCACCCCTCCCTGGCTTGTGGTTACGTAATGAAGTCATGGCGCGGTGAAATACGTGGCTCACTGCCAAGGTTGTCTGCGCTGAAATGTACTCCCAAGATACTGTCATGGCCACATACACAGAATTCTAGCTTGTCAGTGAACCAAGTCTTTATTTCTATCCTGTCGTGATGCTTCTGTCAACAGAGGGGAAGTCTGTTATCTTCACCAGTCATAAGAAAGATCGAAAGCAAGGGCAGAAATCTTCATTCAGACATAGGTGGAGACTAAGCAAACCAAATTAACCCTTTAATACACAACATGGGTCAAAAGTGTTTTAATTGTAAATATCTTTGCAACAAATTCAGAATTCCAGCTATTCCTCAATAAACTTGTTTTTGATCATCCAAAATTCTTACTTTCATTTTTCCTTTCTTACTTTTTGAATACAAATCTTTTGTGTGTCACTACCCTTCTAAGGGACAACATTGGTCAAAAAACACCCGCATTGACCTGCAATGTTATTTCATGCATGTGGGTGAGTGTTTCTTAGCTATATTTTTGGAAGTCAATGTATATAATCATTTAATATTCCAAGTATTCATTAAATATCTTGTTTTTTAAACATGTTGTTACATGGGTAAAAAATGACCCATGTATAAAATCACATAACTTGTGTATCAAAGGGTTAAAAAAAGATCTGTATGAACCTTTTTTTTAGGGATGCACGATAATTATCGGCCCGATAATTATCGGTCCGATATTAGGAATTATGACGTCATCCCGATAAACCCGATACCAGTATTAATAGCCCCGATAATATACAATATATTTTTTGGGTAAAAAAAAGAAAAAAAATCCTGCGGTGTGGGTGGATTGGGATGAGGGGCGCTTGTTTTTCACTCGGCTCCTCCCGTTTTGCTAGTACTGTGGTATTAGTGGTTTAGGAAGAGGGGAGTTCTTCACAAATCCAGCGCTCCCTAATACTTCGAACCTGATCAGTCACCTGAAACATCGCCATCGCTACGATGGTGTGTTAAAAGCGTATGAAGACAATAATACAATACAAAGTGTGTGTGTGTGTGTGTGTGTGTGTGTGTGTGTGTGTGTGTGTGTGTGTGTGTGTGTGTGTGTGTGTGTGTGTGTGTGTGTGTGTGTGTGTGTGTGTGTGTGTGTGTGTGTGTGTGTGTGTGTGTGTGTGTGTGTGTGTGTGTGTGTGGTGTGTGTGTGTGTGTGTGTGTGTGTGTGTGTGTGTGTGTGTGTGTGTGTGTGTGTCTGCGCGCGCGTTGGAGCTATGTGCAACTCAAGGCATATGCTCGAACCGGAGCTGCCTGGACGCTGCAATCATGTTGCTGAGTGTGCTGACTTCTCCTACAATGTCCCGCTGTCTGCTTCCTGCATAAAGTCAAGTGCTCGGCGCAGTTGTGGCGAAATGTCGCTCCTCTGTTTTCATTTAAACAGCTCCTTATATCCGTTAGCGCAGCTAGCTAGCACCAGATGCTAACAACAACAATGCACGTAAGGTCTCTCTCTCGCTCACACATACACACACCCTCCCGGTCCTCCCGATGGCCAGTCGGTGCCTGCCGGTGAGCGTGGAAGTGTGGTCTGCCACAAGCAGGCGGCAGGAGCGGGGCTGTCAGCATCAGCTTGTAGATGGTATTTTAAACTCGATGCGCTCTGAAACTACGGGGCGGCCAAGGTAAAAAAATACACATGCGTTAATCGCGTTAAAATAATTAGTGGCGTATTTTTTTTGTTTTGTTATCGGTATCGGTATCGGTCTTGAGAAGCAGGAAGTTATCGGTATCGGTATCGGTTTCAAAAAACCAATATCGTGCATCCCTACTTTTTTTATACCATTTTATACAAATCACCCCAGCAGGATTCACATACATTGACAAACCTCGCCCACAAGGGTATCGCTGCTATTATCAGAAAGGAAATAAAAGCTACCATAATCCCCGTCCCTGATGTTTCTTCATTTGAACACCTGATCTTTAAACTCTCTGGTCCCACTCCCCTGGTCACAGCCATCATCTACCGTCCCCCGAAGCCAAGCCCCTCCTTTCTCTCCGACCTCTCTGACATTCTCACTCAGCTTTCTGCCATATCCCCATCTGTTCTCCTCTTAGTTGATTTTAACATTCATGTTGACGACCCGACCTGCAAATATGCCTCTGAATTTAAGGAAACCCTTCACTGCTGCAACGTCTCTCAACACATCGACTTCCCAACACACAGCCGTGGTCACATCCTGGACTTGGTCTGCTCCACTGGTCTCACCCTCCATCATCTGTCCAGCCTCAATCTCCACATCTCTGATCACCTGGCCATCATCATGGACATCAACATCCCCATCCCCGCCCAAAAGCAAAAACGCACAATGACCTACAGAAATCTCAAATCCATCTCACCTTCAGCAATCACTGCCTCCATTACCTGCAAGATGTCTGTCTCCCCCCCCCCCACTTTCTATTATAACAGCACCCTCTCCTTCTGTCTCAATGAACTGGCTCCCACAAAAACAAAATGTCTCTTTCATACACTCCGCCCCCTGGTATACCCCCGAACTCCGCCAAATGAAATCAAGGAAACGTCAACTTGAACGCCAACACAAGAAAACCACACTAACAGTCCATCTTCAAATCTACAAAGACTATCTCCAGCAGTACAGTAACGCACTCAAAGCAGCCCGGTCTAATTACTACTCACAACTCATCCAGTCTGGCTCCAGCAACCCTAAGCGTCTCTTCTCCACCATCAGCAAACTTCTCAAACCCTGTGACAACGCCACCTCGTCCTTCACCACCGAACAGTGCAACTCCTTCCTCTCGTTTTTCCAAACCAAAATCAGCAACATTTACAGCAATCTGACACCCTCATCAGCACCCCCCACCTCCCCTCCTGGCACCCCCCCTTCACCTCACCTCACCCCTGTCCCACTTCTCCCCTGTGACCCCCATGCAACTGTCCGACTTCATGACTGGAATTAACTCCACCTGCACACTTCACCCAATGCCCTCCAAATGTGTTAAAGAGAGCCTCCCTGCCATCTCCCAACTCATCGCCACCATCATGAACTCCTCCCTCAGATCTGGATCAGTTCCCCCCCTCTCTCAAACTGGCTGCCGTCACACCCATTCTCAAAAGACCTGGACTCACACCTGACATCATGTCCAACTTCCGGCCCATCTCAAATCTCCCCTTTCTGTCAAAAATACTTGAACGTGTCGTTGCCTCACAACTTAAAGCCCACCTCAGCTCCAATGATCTCTTTGTGCCATTTCAATCCGGTTTCCGATCAAAACACAGCACCGAAACAGCTCTTCTGAAAATCACAAACGACCTCCTCCTCTCCTCTGACTCCGGCAACCTGAACATCCTCATCCTCCTCGACCTCACCATCAGCATTCGACACCATCAACCACGCCATCCTGCTGTCCCTCCTCACCGACACTGCACTCTCCTGGCTGAAATCCTACCTCACCAACAGACATCAGTTTATCAACATCAACAACTGCACCTCCTCCACTGCTCCTCTGTCCTAAGGCGTCCCCCAGGGTTCGGTGCTTGGCCCCCTCCTCTTCATCCTCTACATGCTCCCCCTTGGCAAAATAATTCGTCGCCACAACCTTCAATTTCACTGCTACGCCGATGACATCCAACTTTATATCTCAACAAAAACCATCACCCCCACAACACACTCCACTCTCACCAACTGCCAAATCAGACATCATCATCATCGCCCCCCCCATCCCGTATCAAAGACATCCAGAATTTCAACTTCACCATTGACAGCCACACTCTATCTCCCCCCCTCACATCCGCAACCTCGGAGTCATCTTCGACAGTCAGCTCAAATTCAACCACCACATCAATCACATCACCAGGACCGCCTTTTTCCACCTCAAAAACATTGCCCGTCTCCGCCCATCACTCTCCTCCTCTGCTGCTGAAACCCTGATTCATGCATTCATCACTTCACGACTCGACTACTGCAATAGCATCCTCTACGGCATACCATCCAGCCTAATCAATAAACTCCAACATATCCAGAACTCTGCTGCCCGCCTCCTCAGCCACTCCCGTCCTCCAGAACCTCCACTGGCTCCCCGTCCGTCAAAGAATCCACTTCAAAGTCCTCCTGATTACTCACAAGGCCCTCAACAACCAGCCCCCCCCCCCCCCTACCTCACAGACCTGCTGCACCACCACACCCCTTCCCGCTGCCTCCGCTCATCAGAAGCCAACCTCCTATCCATCCCCACCCGCACCAATCACCTGACCTGGGAGGACAGAGTCTTCTCCGTCGTTGCCCCCTCCCTCTGGAACTCACTCCCACAACCCATCAGAGACTGCACCAACCTCACCACCTTCAAAGCACTCACCTCTTCAATCTGGCTTTTAATGTGTGATTGTTTTTGTATTATTTGACTTTAACTTTAACTATATATTTATTTGTTGTTCCTTCCTTTTCTTTTCCCTTCACTATATCTGTAAAGCGTCTTTGAGCATCTGTAAAAGCGCTAACAAATTAAATCTATTATTATTATTATATACCAGTCAACTTCCAATTGCTTGCTGACTCATTTTGTTCGTGCCTTAGCTTTTCAGCGGTTTTTAACATAGCCTGCTAGACTAGAACCTAGACTCTGATTTAGCCTTTTTTGAAGCAATTTTTTCAGAAGTATCAATCTGCTGGTGCTAAAGGAAAAGTGAGAGATCAACAAAGTCAACAGGTTTCATCAATTGGCGTCCTGTAGTCGCTGAGATATAACAACATAACATAAAATAATTTTTAAAAAACAATAGGAATAGCACAGACCTCCAGCAAGGTCAATGGTTTATCCACTTGTTCCGCAGATGGTCCCATTTATTGAGTTGGAAGGTCGTTCTTCCAAGTGTTCATGAGTGTTATGTTGGAAACAATAAGGCATTGTGTTTTATTTAATTGCTCAGAGCGCTTAACCCTCCTGTTATCCTCAGATTTACTTTACACCCTTTATCCTCGGGGGTCAATTTGACCTGTAGTTTAAAACTCAAGACAATGATCATATTCCAAATGTTAACCAACATGTATGTCTCTGGTGCTTTAGGCATCTTAGTTGACTACCAAAATAACCATTTAAATAAAACATTACCCCAACTTCCCCCCCACAGACCCCTTTATACATCCAGAATTCCTATTATGTGACTATCGAAAACATATATAAATAACTAAATCAGATGGTAGTTTTTTTTTTTTCAATGATACATTTGCATGTAATAGTCACCTCAATATCATCCTACACAATCAACACAAATGTGTGTATAGTATTGACATTTTTAAATGTTTCTACTACTAAAACAGCCAGGGGTCAAATTGATCCCAAGGAAAAGTCATGAAATACTAAGCAACAAAATAATGTGAACCTTTTTTTAGATAATACGTTAAACATTGAATGGGGTCAAATTGACCTCAAGGATAACAGGAGGGTTAAAAACAATATGTTTATATTTATTTCCGAGTTTCTAAATGAAAGGGTGTTGTGATTTTTTCCAGGTCGAGGGTGATTTTTGCGATGATAACTACACTGAACAAAAATATAAATGCAACACTTTGTTTTTGCTCCCATTTTTCATGAGATGAACTCAAAACATTTACACAAAATAACCATTTCTCTCAAATATTGTTCACAAATCTGAAAAGTCTGTGATAGTGAGCACTTCTCCTTTGCCGAGATAATCCATCCCACCTCACAGGTGTGGCATATCAAGATGCTGATTAGACAGCATGATTATTGCACAGGTGTGATTAGGCTGGCCACAATAAAAGGCCACTCTGAAATGTGCAGTTTTGCTTTATTGGGGGGGTCTGGGGGGGTCCGAAAACCAGTCAATATCTGGTGTGAGGGTTAGGGGTAGGGTTAGGGTTAGGGTAATGTTGTGAATTGAGTGGCCATGGGGGTGGTGGGGTTATGGTATGGGCAGGCGTATGTTATGGACGACGAACACAGGCCACTCGATTCACAACATTACCTTAACCCTAACCCTAACCCTAATCCTACCCCTCACACCAGATACTGACTGGTTTTCGGACCCCCCCAGACCCCCCCAATAAAGCAAAACTGCACGTTTCAGAGTGGCCTTTTATTGTGGCCAGCCTAAGGCACACCTGTGCAATAATCATGCTGTCTATCAGCATCTTGATATGCCACACCTGTGAGGTGGGATGGATTATCTCGGCAAAGGAGAAGTGCTCACTATCACACATTTTTTCAGATTTGTGAACAATATTTGAGAGAAATGGTTATTTTGTGTTTATAGAAAATGTTTTAGATCTTTGAGTTCATCTCATGAAAAATGGGAGCAAAAACAAAAGTGTTGCGTTTATATTTTTGTTCAGTGTACATCACATTAATCATTAATGTGCTGTCTTGCAATGTTATAGCAAGTTGAACCAAATGGTATTTAAAGAACCCATTTTAATTATCAGATTTCAATCTTTAGTCCTTCACTTGCCCACTTGTAAAATCGACCAATAGTTTTCCTGCAGATCAGTTGCCTTAGCTTTGTTAACGGACAGTATTAAAGTGTAAATTGCCACCTATACCAGAGTTCCCGTTAGACACTTTTTTCGCAGGTCAACATGTCCGTTAAAGTTTAAATCTTCCGGACAAAATTTGAAAAGTGCCGGTCAAAGGTCTTCTTTGTTATTTATTGAGCTTTAAAACAAATTGATATGATTCCATATTAAACAAACTAATGATAGTAGATTAACTACATTTTTCAAAAGTGCACAGTAATTTACAATAACACAGGAATATTAAACGGAGCACTCTATCTCTCCCGTCAGTATCATGCAGCTCGCGGATCAGTAATGAGTGACCCGACAGTAAAACTAAACATATCTATAACTAGTTTAGGTAGTTTGGGAGGTAATTAAAATACCTACGTGTGATATTCTAACCTGAAGTGTGTGTTTTGTTCCGCTCACCGCTGCATGTGATCATGCAGAGCTGCGTGTCGACTCGTCAGCAGCTGATCTCTCTCTCCCGTCAGATTAGACTTCACTTGCGTTTATGTCCATATCGATCAGATCCAGCTAGTTCTAGCTAATGATAGGACACCTAAACAATAAGCGTCGCTATGCAACCGGGTGAGGTCGCAAAGTATAGCGCAGCATTATGCATTTGTTTACATGCCCACCGGAACCCCGAGGCATTACCAACAGATCAACGCACAATCAACCCACACAGGACATCTCTTTCTCCACATTACGTGTTAGACATTAGAGTTGACTATTCTTGTCTGTCACATACTCTCTTGTCTGTCACATAAGCGGGCAAGTTGTGCAACTGATGCGGTATTGCACTAAGCGGAAATTATTTTTGACGTTTGTCATAGTCCGGTAATTGCCGTCTAACGGGAACTTTGACCTATACATTTACATTTTGGATGATAAGAAATAAAGATGGATAAGATGTACTTTATTCATCCCAAATAAGGTCATGTCAGAGCTCTTCTGATCAGGTCAGCTTGTATGCAGCCATAACGAGCAAAACCAGGGCAAAAGTGAATGCATCACAACACTGGAGGCGACTCAGAGCTGAATGTGTCACTCAAACTGAGTCTATGACACAATGGGAATACATACGCCCCATCCCCAGATAAAATGGCGCCCTTGGGACTAACTCTTCCGCTCTCAGCCCAGGTGCGACTCATTGTATGTTTGAATGCAGGAAAAATAGAAAAACACAACACCCTGTGAATCTTCATCAAGGTCGAAGCAACTTTCCTCTTTCAAAAAATCCATAAACACACCCCGAACCACCTCCACCTCTCACACACACACACACACACACACACACACACACACACACACACACACACACACACACACACACACACACACACACACACACACACACCTACACACACACACACACACACACACACACACACACACACACACACACACACACACACACACACACATACACAGGGACAACTCACACCTCTTTCCCTGAAGGTTTGCGAAGTGCTGTTTGAATTCACCTATCACCATGACAACTACTCTCTCTTTACCGGCTGTGCCCGTGGGAGGTTTTCGCCCAGCCTTTTCTAATTTCACACTGTGTGGATATCTCCATTCAGTAATTACAATCCCATCCATTCTCATTTTCCCTGTCCAGACAATGTGCCCTGGATATACACAAAAAGAGAAAGTCTCTTGCCTCTTTACGCACACACACACTCACCTCGCACACACACACCAGGATAGACCCCCTGCGTTCACGAACACATGGGGAGAGTGTGTGTGTGCGAGAAAGAGATAGAGGGAGAGAGACAGATGTGAACTGTCACAACTCCAAATTCACCAACGCACACAATCACACACAAGCACATCGCTCTCAAAATCCAATTACAAACCAACTTCAAGTCTGCAAAGTTGGGCTCATTGTTAAAAAAGTTAATGATTGCCAAATAATGAGAACTCAAATCAAAAAGGATTTGTCTGTTGTTGCAAATAGGCGAGGTCAGACAAAGGGCCGTTTCACATGACAAGGCCACAACCTTTATATAACAATGCTTAAAGGGGCCCTATTATGCTCGTGTTCAGGTTGATACGTGTATTCAGTGTCTCTACTGTGACATGTCTCCATGCTTTAATGTTCAAAAAGCTCTTTATGTTCTCATGCTGCCTGTGCTGCAACACCTCTTTTCACCCTCTGTCTGAAACCAGAGCCCAGTCTGCTCTGATTGGTTAGCTGGCTGGCTCTTTTGTGATTGGTCAACCGCTTAGAGATGTCCCGCCCCTTAGCCTATCACTTACTATAGGCGCGTTCACACCGGAGTACTTTTCCCCGTTTAGTTCCGATAGTGCCTGGGATTTTGTGTTCACACCAAAAAGAGAACTTAGTTCCGAGAACTTTTACCCCCATTTTCAGTCCCTGCTAGAGAGGTGGTACTATCCTGGGGAGAAAAAAGTACCAATTTCGATTGGCTGGGCGAATTGCAAACCACGCCCCGTAAAACTCAGAAAAGTTGTGTGAAGCCGCCATTGTATTCGCTGGCATTAGCATTATTAGCATTAGCATTAGCCCCGCGCAGCAACGGAGAGAGAATAACTTATGGCAACACAAAATAAAACATGGGAGCGGTGGAGTGATGAGGAGGTGTCGGCGTTCTGGCGATTTACTCGGAAGGCTTCAGTAGAAGCAGCTGGGAGTCCCAGCAGCTTCTACTGAAGACATTCCCCAACTCCGGGGACTTCGGGTGGCAGTATACGCCGTGAAGTTGTTTGCGGCCTGCCAGTAAACCCAAACAGAAGAAGAGGTGACGTCAGCGGCTTCATTTGCGTAATCTTCCCTCAGGGATTTATTCCGGTGTGAACGCGATCGGCTCTTATGGCGCAATTCTACTGCAGCGGGTAGCCCCGTTTAAGCATCCTTAACCGTCCTCAAGCGGCCAGGACAGTTTTTGGTGGCCTTTCCATATATAGCGTAGCACCGGCTAGCGGGTACTTTTTCCCTCTTTTTCCGGCCCCATAAAATCGTGGTTCTATCAGACCAGGCCAGGGCTGTGACGTACAATGAATACAATACAATGCATATTTAGGTATTCAGGTAGCGCATCAAACCCTCTCTGGTGTTAGTGCCCTCCTCCTCTGCACCTTGAGCCACTGCTACCCCAGGCTCTGCTGCTGCTGCTGGTGCATTCCACCCAACATCATAGTCCTCTCCATGACTCTCGCAGAGGTTATGCAGAGCACAGCATGTCAGCACCATGGATTTCACCAGAAACAAGTAAACGATCGCTTCCACATCCTCCATTGTTGTGTGTGTTTTGTGAGTTGTGTCGCATTGAAGATGACGCCACTGCAGTTTTACCCAGCGTCGCTCCGCCCAAAAAGCCGATCGCCCCGCCTACACTGCGTTGCTACCCCGGGTCCTAAACTGTAATGGAAATGCACCACGGCCTCGGACGACCAGCGAGGCAGCCCGAGGCAGCCCGAGGCCTGAGCGAGGACGCTTAGGAGCACTTAAACGGGGCTACCCCGCTGCAGTGGAAATGCGCCATTAGTTCCATGGGGTACTAAGTGCTGGCACTAAGAACGGCAAAGTAGTTGGTGTGAAAGCGGCTAATGTGTTCGAGCAGTAGAACATTTGGGATTTTAGCATTTGCAGACCATTGCACAGAAACCTATACAATCCACTTTTTAATGGTGCAAATGTACAATTAATTGAATTAAAAAGCCAAGTTATACATCAAGGGTTACATCTGGGCAGTTGCCATTTTTGCCTTGATTGTAATGCAGCCTCGAGGAGCTTACAGGTACCAACATGTGCAATTTAACAAGAAATAAAACTCTCTTTTACCAACATCATTTGGTTGGTACGCTAAACTGTACCACGTTTGGGATGCAACCCTGAATTGTCTGAGCCAAAGGAAATGTGATGCACAGTGGGAGAAGTTATTTCACGTGTGCAGAGATATGTGTGTTGTCCTTTTTTAGTCCTCAAGGAACAATGGCAAAACAATGATGTAAGCTACACTCCAGCGGGGGCTCGACTGTGTAGTATTACGATGAGTTAACAACATGTTGCGATAAGCCACTCTCCTATCTTCAGTGTCAGCTCATCTCCAGAAAAGCAAAGTTTAGTCAAATAATTTCCCCACGTTTGGCATATTTCTAGATTGATACATCACACAAGAATGTACTGCGTAATAAGATCTTCAATAGAGTATTTCAATCTAGATGTACATATTCAGTTTGGTATAAACTGTTGATTATTTTCATGTCTTCCTGTTATTCAATTTTCTGCACGATGATTAAAAGACAAAAAACAAAGCATTGTTGACACGAGTTGATCGTCTCCATTTCCACCAATACTGCTCATAAGATAAGGGTAGCGGCAGGATCAGAAAGGGATGGTTCAGTATCTCTCCTCAGTTACCCACACATAACATTTGCATATCCTGTCTGCATGAAGCCTGTTGACCAAGAGTGGTCAAACTTGATCTCCTTCACCTGATAGCTACTAACATGTTTTACCTTTTTGAAAATGTGTTTCTATGCTGCTTCACTTCTGCGTGAATCATCAATAACAACAAAAAAGTCTCAAATAGCAATATGAAAAGTTGAAAGTCCTATGTTTAAATTGGACAGAAATACATGTGTTGTGATGTGATGTGTATTGACATATTCAAGTCTACGGCATAAAACCTCCTAAATACTGAACCTGTGTTAAAGCTTGTAATGTTTAACACCACATAGTCAACTCATCGATTGCAATTTAAATGAAGACGTTATATGTGGCTCTTTTCTGGGGCCAGAGAACTGTCTACATGAAAAAAAAGATAATGATAAAAGTTTCAAAAATCCTATTTAAAGTTCATGTGTGCACCGTGAGGCCTCTATTTTGTGTTTTGATGGGATCAGAACTTTGCAATGTCATTATTTTCCATCAGTGTGTCCTGCAGGACTCCCTGTTCTCATCCATCATATTCTTTGATAATATTTATATGACTTCTCTCTGTTTATACACTGTATATGCATGCAGTGGTGGAATAAGTACTAAAAAGTAATGACATTTAAAACACGTTGTCACGGGTAAAAGTCCTTCCAAATCTTACTACATTTTATATCTTAACCTATAGTAATGTCAATGTTCATTTATTAAAAGAGCAGTGCTTCATCTTAGCAAGATCTGTACATAAGCTAAAGTAGAAAATACTCAGGTCGTGTACAAGTACCTCAACATTTTGTATCTTTTGTATCAGAATACCTTTAATTGTTCCGCTGAGGGGACATTTTCCCAAAAATAATGAAGGCAAAAATAACAAAATATGAAATAAGAAACATGCACAGAACATGAAAGATAGAAATTACACCAATTACTATTTACAAAAGTACACATCCAGAGGCCTGTACTACGAAGCCGGATTTTCGCTTAGCGAGGTAACTTCAGTGTTAACTCTCGGTTTCCGGTCCTACGACGCTGGTTCTCTTCTTACCGGGGTAGATCTCCATGGTAACTTATGCTGAGCGGCTAACCTGGTCCGGAGCAGGTTAGGCTCCAGGCTAAGAGCTCAACTCAGTGAAAGCACCGCCTGCTGACCAATCAGAGCTCCGTGTGCGGAGTTTAAAGCGATCAAGTCATATTACAGGAGAAAGGAAATACAGAATACGGCAAAAATCAACTGACTGTGTGAACGTGAACATTAATAGAATATCACCTCCCATCTTCAGAGCAATCTGACTATTATAACATTAGCGTTAAGAAAGCTTACTTAAATATCTGCCACAACATAAGTAACCGGATCAAAGTAACATTACGTACAGTCCGCGGCACTGTGAGTGCAGACGTCGATGTGTCCCATTATTACATTACAGTCATGTTACTTGTTAGACACTTTTATCCAAAGCGATTTACATACACAATACTGTGGGCAATTTGTCAAATGTTGAGAGAAACCCTGGCTTGAGTTAGCGAGTTGATAACCAGCGTCGTAGGACCGCTTAGCGCAGGGGTGTCAAACTCAAGGCCCGGGGGCCAAATCCGGCCCGCGACTTCATTTTATGTGGCCCCGCAAGAGCTTGCAAAATATATGATTTTATTATACGGTTACATGCTACTTTACAGAGGCACGTTGCCCATAAACTACATGTCCCACAATGCATCTGAAATTTGACTTTTCTCTCAGAATTTGACTTTTCTTTTTTTAAATGTCACTTTTATTTTTTAATTTTTTTCCAGAATGTGGCTTTTCTTTTTAAATCATTTTGTGACATTCTCACTGAAGAGACTTGCAATTATGTGACCTAGACTTCTGCTTTCAGACGTAGTTAATTATGAAGTTATTACCCTATCCAATAATAATCCAATGCAGAGCAATAATGTAATATAATACATTATTTTATATATGTTAAATATTTATATATGTATTTTTATATAGTCTTAAAGTTACAACCGGCCCTTTGAGTGCAACCATAATGTGAATGTGGCCCGCAATGAAATTGAGTTTGACACCCCTGTTTTAGCGAGACAGCGTGTTTTGGATTAGTCAGTGGTTCCCAGCCTGGGGGGCGCAGAGAGTGCGCCAGGCCTCAGATGATTTTAGGCCTAATCATTTATTTATTTGTTTACATATAATTGTTACACAATACATGATTGTATACATAACAATACATGTATAAAAATAATTGATTAATTAATTTTAATAAAAATTCAAGTTAGTAGCTAATAATGGCATAAAAAGACAGAAATGCATAATGTTTTATATAATAAATAATAATAATATAATATAATAGAAATGTTTCTTCTGTGCGTAAAGTGTCCAAACCGGGCTTGTCTGGATAAGCGCATTTTTAAAACATAGTCATTGTCCATGCCGGTTTCAGTTGGATTATTCGTCACAGTTGCTCCGATCAGATCGGTCTCCTCCTTTTTGTAGATTATTTACGACTTTTGAATCCACATGAACACATCGGCAAAATCCGGTTTACTTTGAGCATGTGTTTTAAACAGTTTAATCCCTTTGTGAATTGTTTCCACTTGCGCCGTCCTTTCATTTCTTCATACAGCGGGAATCCAAAATGAATTAATCCTGAGTTCAATAACCATCAAAGTCACTCCAATAGTGCTCCAAGGGGAGACACGCGACAAAAACATCGTTTTTCAAGCACTTGTCAATTTTGAGATTTTGTGCTATTTTGATTCCATAACATGTTTTCTTTCAGGCTTTTGGAAGGAAAACGTACAAAATACACATTTAAGTGTTTATTTTACTATAGTTTGTCTATTTGCGTCTGTAGATTTCTCCTAAATTCACCAAAAGTTAGCATTCTAACGTAACATAAAGTACAGCGACCGCTGTGTGCACCATGTCAACAGAGGTATCGCTAGAAAGCTCCGTCTCTCCTGCACAATCTCATCGGATCCAAATATGGTCATTTCCTTTGTATCAGCAACCAATCGTGAAAGCACAAAGGGGTCTTAAACCAAGAAACGAAATCTCATTGGCTGGTGTCAATTTCTGACAGCGTGATTCGTTCAGATGCGTCACGTGGTGTGCTAAAACACTTCCTGGTTAGCTTTCCGCTAGAAATGTAAATCTCAAAATGGCAAAAGAATGGCGAAAAAAACGTTCACAGAGAAGACCACAACAATTGTCACTTGCACGAAGCAAGGTTATACAAAAAACAAATGACCCCGAACGTGAAATACCGTCACGGAGTGCGTCGAGGCGCAAGCTGTCATCCAAAGAACAGGAGGGCTTAGCTAGCGCCTCACTGCAATCTTTAAAGGTCGTTTTCTCAAAATGAGTTTTTTCTCCTACTCTGAGTCCGACATTTCAACTTCAGTAGCACGTAGAGACACCAAACCTTCCAGTTATATTCCTATCAATATTATGAAGGCTTTTGCAGAAGGGTTTGTTCATATATCATTCATAGCCTGAATTATATAACATTTTATACTCTCGGAGTCGGTTGCCGAAACCCTGGTGCATGCGTTTGTCACCACCCGCTTGGACTACTGCAATGGTCTCCTGTTCGGGGTTCCTAACAAAACCCTGGACAGGCTCCAGTATGTCCAAAACTGTGCTGCTAGGGTACTCACGCACACAAAGCCGTGGCAACACATCACTCCCACCCTCATCCACCTCCACTGGTTGCCGGTCAAGTTCCGCATAAACTATAAAGTCCTCCTCCTGACCTACAAGTCCCTGCATGCCCATGCCCCCCAGTACCTATCAGACATCCTTCACCCACATGCCCCACCCCGGAACCTGCGGTCCTCAGACTCTGGCCTGCTTACCACCCCCCGCACCAAACTGCGAACCTTCGGGGACAGAGCCTTCAGCGTGGCAGCCCCCACCCTCTGGAACGCTCTCCCTGCGGAGATTCGCAACATCCCCACACTGGACGCCTTCAAAAGGGCCCTCAAGTCCCATCTGTTTGCCAAGGCTTTCGGCCCCTCATCGATCTGTTGTTTTGTCTGTCTGACTTTTGTTTTGTTATGTTTGTTTTTTTGCCCTACTACTTGTAAAGCGACCTTGGGTCCCTTGAAAGGCGCTATACAAATCAAAGCTATTATTATTATTATTAAAAACATAGCGAAAATTGATATGTTAGGGCTGTTGACAGTATTTTCTGATTTATGGAGTGATAAAAAGAGATATCCAAAATCCCTTCTGTAAAAGCCTTAGATACTAATATGACTAAAATGAAACATTCATTTTGAAAATTTCGATTCCTGATAATGGATAATTGGCATATTTAAACATGCTATTTCAAAAACAATTGCCTTATTGTAAGTAATTAACTGGAGAAATGTCTAGCTGATATCTTTAAGTTAAAAAAAATACCCTATTCACCTGGGGTGTCTCGCCTTTTAATTACGCTTTCATCCTCCTTTCACAAAATACTTCACATTCATCCACTTCTTTATGACAGTAGTTGTAGCATTTTGAGACTTTGAAACTTTAATTACCGCTGTTGCCCCTGGATTAGGTAAACCGGGTATGTTGAACTGGATTCGCAGTACAGGCCTCTGGTGGAGAAAATAAGAAGCAGGTGATGTCTTCTTTGTTTCAGCATTATATTTTCACCCTGCTTAGCTAAAACATCCACATGTAGTGTACATATTTCATTGTATTTATTTTATTTGTTCTGTTCATGGTATCCACAACTTAATGTATAACAATTATTTACAAAACATGTCTCGATAAACACACCATACCCTGAAAAGGAGCAGGGAGAAGAACGTAATCTTATATTACCGGCCCCTTTCTCAAAAAAAAAAAAAAATAGAAATAGATGGTCAGGCCTTCAAATCTTCTTATTCACAGCCAATCATATAAGTATCGTATAAGAAAATAAGAGAAACTCAAACACTTACAAAAAAAATACTTAGTTCCCACTTGACAGTTAACGGAAAGAAACAAAACAAAAACACCAAAACATCACATGAACAAGGAGTAGAAGGGGGAAAGTGGTGCACAACAATAATAGTAATAATGGGACCTGCAAATAAAGAACAGCCATCACAAATATTTACCAATGCAGGACCAGAGTACATAAACGTATTATTCCGTGTATTTAAATCCCGACTCAGACGGATGTGACCTCAGCTGTTGTTTGCAGCTCGGTGTTCTCAGGACTCCCAGAGGACTCGCGCTGCAACAAAGCGCTGCATGTCAACACTGACCTGGCTGAATCTGTGTTTACCCCACAACTGTTTTAGGTCAGCGCTGTCCCCCCCACACAGATATCAACACTGATATCATGCTGGAAGATGACTGAACACCAGCAGGGATTCAGAGGCATGAGGTCTGTTAGAAGAATCTCCCTGGTCCCCGGCTTGAGCTTCAACCTCAGTATCCATGTAAAAATGTCGCGGCTTATAGTCCGAAAAGTACGGTAGTTCCTGAGCAGTGTCCTTCACATGCTGATATCCAAGAGAGGGAGTTACACAGTCACAAGATGGAGGAATACCAGGTCTTGTAGGTAATCATACTTCCTGTCACATTCAAAATACTGACTTTTTTCTCGAAAGCTTTTTTCAGAAAATCTAAAAAATTCTGACTTTTTCTCAAAATTCTAACTTTTTCTGACTTTCTCTCAAAAATAATGACATTTTATCAAAATATCAAAATTCTGACTTTCTCTCAAAATCTCCAAAATTCTGACTTTTTCTGAATACTTAAAATGTTAATAATCACTCGTCCCCGGCTTGAGCTTCAAATCAGGATCCATGTATCTGGGATCCTCTCCAGAATGGAAGTAGTCCTCACACACAGAGCATCAAGTAGTTCCTGAGCAGTGTCCTTCACATGCTGATATCCAAGAGAGGGAGTCACACAGTCACAAGATGGAGGAGTAGAAAGCAGTATTCAATGTTTACTTCAGATTAGCTCCACGTCAGAAATGAGCATGCTTGATGTCTCTCTCCATAGAGGCTGAGTCATCATGTTCATCACATAGCTATCACCTGCCTCAAACAGTCCTGATGCTCTTCTGGGTCATCACACATCCTGTCAGGTACTCAGCTACAGTTGGGATACCTTTGTTATCATGTTACTCTGATATTGGAAGAGGACATTCAGTATTTTCCCAACAATTCAATATAAATGTGTACAGTCAAGGTACAAGAAAAGAAACGGAGTGGTTTTCTGTGGCAGGGCAGAAAGTATAGCTTTTACAATAACAGCACTTTGATAAATTATCCAATTATATTGTTCTTGGTGGTCAAAGACCTCGGATCGTATGGCGATACATATCAAAACATACAAAAGATTATATACACTGCATATATTATTGAAAGAAAATGATTTAAAGTGCCAAAGTGTCAATACCAGAACATAAAAAGAAAGATAGTACAAATATACAGATCATAATACAAGTTAAAATAATATAATTATTGTTTTCCAAATTAAACAAAACCATGACAGTGTGGTTTTTATTGTTGAAATGCAAAATATTGGTTAAAGCAAGTAAGGAAAGTAAATATTGGAATTTCGCAATTATCATACATGTGTGTCATTAAATCCGTCATAAATCAAGTTGTTGTAAGAAAAGCAGTGTTCAATGTTTCAAAACCATCCGTCTTAGACACTTTGGCTTCTTCTGGAATAACAACATTCTGATTGATGTGTCTGTGTAGCTTCATCTCTGATTCACCGACACATGTATTAACAGTGACACCTCCATTGGTTCTCATTGGTTTGTTCTCAGCAGGAAACCGATGGACTGTCCTCTCCAAGTAGGGAATGAGTCCTTACCCCAAGTGAAGGAGTTCAAGTATCTCGGGGTCTTGTTCTCGAGTGAGGGAACAATGGAGCGTGAGATGGGCCGGAGAATCGGAGCAGCGGGAGCGGTACTGCAGTCGCTTTACCGCACCGTGTGACGAAAAGGGAGCTGAGCCGGAAGGCAAAGCTCTCTGTCTACCGGGCCATTTTCGTTCCTACCCTCACCTATGGTCATGAAGGATGGGTCATGACCGAAAGAACGAGATCGCGGATACAAGCGGCCGAGATGGGTTTTCTCCGCCGGGTGGCTGGCGTCTCCCTTAGGGGTAAGGTGAGAAGTTCGGTCATCCGGGAGGGACTCGGAGTTGAGCCGCTCCTCCTTCGCGTCGAAAGGAGCCAGTTGAGGTGGTTCGGGCACCTAGTTAGGATGCCACCTGGGCGCCTCCCTAGGGAGGTGTTCCAGGCACCTCCAGCTGGGAAGAGACCGAGGGGTAGACCTAGGACCAGGTGGAGGGGTTATATCTCTTCGCTGGCCTGGGAGCGCCTTGGGATCCCCCAGTCAGAGATGGTTGATGAGGGGAAAGGAACGTTTGGGGCTCTCTGCTGGAACTGCTACCCCCGCGACCCGACCACGGATAAGCGGGAGAAGATGGATGGACCTCCATTGGTAGCTTTTTCATTATTAACGGCTGAAATGTGAGATCTGAATACTGTATTATCAGATCAGGCTTTAGTTGCAAAGTTCCCCAAATGTTTTGTGTTCGACCTGATAAGCAAACAGAAGGAATTGATATTTGAAATCACCTGAACTTTAAAGCAGCCTGCTAAGATATTCTGTACATGATGAGAAAACCTTGTTTTAGCTTATTAGATGTTAATATATTTAAATATAAATACTCTCACAATGGAAATACAACACTTTCTGTTGATTTGTTTGAGTATAAATAACTTTGCTTCTTTAATGAGCTACAGAACACAAAAACAAATGTGTCTGCCGTTTGCTTTTTCTCATATTATTCCCCTGATGAACAAATTAAACAGTTCATTCTCGGTTTTGTAAGAAAGTACCAGACATCATATCATATTATTTCTCTTGTAGTCCTTACTTACAGGGTCACAGGCAGATTATCAGAGCTAGAAACTGGTTTATTTCCAGGTAGATTGACACGTACAAGGAATTTGACTTGATGTCATGGTGCATACATAAAAGTAAAACAAAATTAAAAACACAGAAAATAACTATTTTAAGAAAACTATAATAACGTTAAAAATATAGTCAAATATAGCAGAAAAAAGTTAAACAATAATGAAAACAAGCCATTTTCACTTCAAATAAGTAAAAAAATCTTCGAATAGATCAAGTGAAAATTAGCTTGGTAAGATTCCTTGAAATAAGAAGGGATATTTAGATAAATCACTTCTTATAATTAGCTGGGGAAATGTATTTTGAACTATATTTGACCAGAATCAGGAAATGCTGTATTAAAATATAAGCCGCAAAAGCTCTAAATGTTTCTGTTTTCTGATGTTAATTTTCTAATACATTTGTAAACAAACATGTGTTTCATCTGAGACACAACTCAAAATAAAAAAATTAACTTAACAAGATTGTCTAAAAGCGAGACCGATATCAGGTGTAAAGGCATATTCTGACTAGATATTAGACAAATATACTTTTGAGATTTCGTGTTTTTGTAGTGTATGTACACAGCTTTAATTCTTGTTTGTATGCACCACGACACCTAGTCAAATTCCTCGTACGTGTGAACCTATCTGGTAATAAACCTGATTCTGATTCTGATAGAAATAGAATGGAATAAAATATGTGCAGCAATCAAAAATTAAAAAAACATATCAACGCTCCGAACACCACACATATGCTTGACTGACATGCATTTATTGATGAGAAAACGTAATTGTTCGTGTAGCTTTGCCACATTTTGACATGTTTCCCTCCCGCTATGCTCCAAATGTTTGGCCACCTACACCCCATAACCACCACAGTGTAAACAACATGTCATTTTCATGCCTTTTGATCACTGAGCTATTCTGAGTGAACCTCCAGAGGTTTTGCGACTGGGGGAACGAGGTGCAGAGGCGATGCTCTGGTGTAGTGATAAGCTGAGCTTCCCCACCCCCCTTCCCTTCTGCTTTGTGTCTTTCACTTTTAAGGATTGAGGTTTTGAAAAAGAATAATAAAACAACTGTCAGCTAATTGGCAATAGAAGTACACCACGGAGGAATAAAAAAAAAACTACAAAGTGACTCCACAAGGGAAATGTAGAAAGCTACACAGCAAGCACATGCACACATTCGGGTTTTAAGGGCATCCTCCTGTTGCGGAACAATCCCTCGTCGTCTACTTTTATGCTTTCATTGTTCAATTTTTTATTTTTATTTTTTCCGCACCACACAGAGAGACTTAACTCTACAGTAAGTCTCTGTCTGAAGAAGTTTACTTGGAGCGACGGCGACCCACAGCTGAGAGCTTCAACCCAGACCTGACTCCAGCAGCTTCAAATAGTCTTTATAGCCTTTTGTTTTAGAAGAAGAAAGATATGAGATTTGAGGCTCGCAGCGGCACACAGGTTACCCAGGTACAATAAGGAAGATGTCACTCACAGAAAAGATGAAATAATGGCAAGGGTGGAGGTTTTTAAACAGACTATGAGCTTATTGTGTATCTACACATTACACTTTTAAACTAATTTTTTTCATAAGTGAATTGTTGCCTGTATAAAGAGCATTAGAGTAACGCAACATAATAAAGAAAATATGCTTTATTTCTCAAAACGAATAAAGAAATACAATTAGGTATTAAATTAAACTAATATTTAAGTCTGTTTTGCAGATAAGGATTTTCACACATTTGAGTCTTCCATTTTTATTGTGGAAAATGCCTTCAGGGTATTTGTGTTGCAGTACCAACGCTGGCCACTGGGGGAAATTGGCTACCTATATAATCATCTAATTGCCCTGCAGACTCCTGTGGTTCTATGCCGAAGAATATTTATGAAATGTGGATGTGAAAGGTGGCATTGGGCAATGTCTACAAGAACAATCCAGTCAATAAAACAATTCGTCAACAGGCTGCAGCTTTGCCATTTTTGCAGTCTTGATTTGAAGTCTTTGAATAACCCTGACTGCCGGATTTGAAATTGGAAGATGCTGGAAATGCTAAATTGAACACCTAATCATTAGATCATTCATGACAAATACTCGTATTCATTCAAAATATACCTTTATTTATAGACTCATAAATATTGGTCTATATCTAGGTCTTATCTAAACAAACAAATCTTGAATCTCATTACCAGCACCATACAACACTTTTCTATCCAATTCAGTTTATCACACCTGCAGTAAAATGTAGGCAGACATGCACCAGACATTGACAGACACACACACACACACACACACACACACACACACACACACACACACACACACACACACACACACACACACACCCCACTCACACTGTATTTGAATTTGCATCTGGGACCAAGCATCTGATCATCACGTGCACCTTTCTAAGAGGAATGAAAGACATCAGGTACACTTTCCATTGCTTATGCATCCTCAACATGACTCCTGCATGCCTTTAAAATGGTGTTCCTTTTGAGGACCTGATATTGCTGTCCACAAAACATCCGATGTCCCCATGAGGTGAGTGTGTAAACAGATTGACGTCCCCAAATAGTGACAAATACCAACACACACACACACACACACACACACACACACACACACACACACACACACACACACACACATACAGTATACAGGCTTACTCATTTATGAACATATGTACAAAGACACAAATCACTCACACATCAACAGCGCATAAAAAAAGCTTTTCAACATTGCTCCTTTCCTGGATCAGATGTCACGAGCCAGCCCATGGTTCAGGACACATTTGGCCTCTTCCGCCACGCTAATAATACGCTATCATCGGGCTGAACCACAAATGCACCGCTCATGGCCATAATCTTGTTGTCAGCTGTCTCGCACTGTGGATGACGTGCAGACACTCAAAGCCATTTGGCATGTAGGGATGAGATCCCACAGCCCCAGCTTAATTGGATTTTCAAATGTGGTGTGTGTATGTGTGTGTTCATCTGTCTGTGGGTGTATGCACACATGCATTGGTAGCCTGAGTGTTTTCATATGCGAATGAGTGCTTACATCTGACACATAAACCATATCGCTGTCAGGTGAAAACCTCATTAATTATCTCCTTCCAAGTGGAGGAACACATCCTTGATCTTAAACTGCTTATGTTTTGAGCTTATCTAATATTGATTTCGAAAGGGTTTCATCATATTAGACTGGTGGAAGATGCACTGAATACTGTAATACTGTAAAATAAGCAATGGTGGAAAAACCTATGAGTAAACATCATTTTTGCTAAATTTTCCTTGAGTAATTGTGGTTTATTTTAACTTGTGTTTTAGATGTATCAACAAGTCAGTTATGGTAATACGGTGTGAAACATGCCGACACATCAAGGATATTCACTTATCTGTAGGAGAAAATGGAAGCAAACCATGAAATGATCCCTAAATATCACTAAGCAGTTCTCTTAATACATCCATACAGTTTGAATAACATGTTGGGGGAGCCGTTCGATGCTCACAGAGTTTTCATATGCAGTTGCAGAAGGATTTCAGTTTGAGAGCTGAAAGATTTTAAGTCTTCCTAGGACCCAAACAAAAATAAATCAAATGCCATACAAATCCACATTTACTTCACTGATAAAGAACACGGCAAACCAGGACTTTGAAATGTATTTGAATGTTTTTATTTCAGTATAAAAGTACATTACAACAATAATTGAATTTGCTCATATGTAATGTTAAGTCTATCGACGCCTCAAAACAAGAATGCCATCGAAATGGATACTGAAGAATAAGGGTAGAGAAGCAAAAATGGCTTTTATATTTTCATTAGGAACATTTATTCACTCATCAATGTTACGCATTTTACTCAACCATTGATGTTGATCTGATATTAGCAAATAAGATCCAACTTGAAAAAAATGAATGCCCTGTGAGCAATGTCAGACCGAAATGCACTCAAATATAACACGTTGTCATTGTGTAAAATGTTAGTTGTGTATGTTGAAGGTGTCAGTCATTAGCAAGTACCTGGTTTGTCTCAATATACATTATGATAAATCCTTGTAACACTTTATATTAAGGTACACAAATTAACCATCAACTAGTTGTTAATTAACATGCATATTAGCAGTATATTGGCTCTTTAGTAGTCATTATAAAACACTTATTAATGCCTTATTCTACATGACCATATTCTAATAAGCCATTAGTTGAGAGTTTTTCCTCAATAACCCTCTATTTAGTGCTGATTTATTGCAAGTAAGGAAGTTGTTGTACATGAGTCTTAATATGCTCAATATGGGCCCAATAAGGCAGTAGAACCACAAGAATAGTAATTTTCCCTATTCTTATGTAACGAGACATGAAACTATAAGTGTTAATTGTGTTGAAATAACTCAAAATTAAGTATTTATATTAACCTGCAAGGTAACAGTATACATTTTCTATAGTAAAAGCTACAAATTAATCTGTATAATGTAGCACAAGGATCAAAAAAGTGTTCATATATTCAAGTAAGGAAACAAAAGCTTAGTCTGTGGAAGAATCATCAATGAATGAAATGGTCTCAATTGAAAACGGTTTGTTTCCACACCAACAGCAATGTGTGTTTATACATTCCTGCTCCCCGCGTGCATGTGTTCGCTCTTGCATGCATTCGAGTTCATAAACCCTAAAATGAAAGGTATGAGATAGCTGGATGGAAGTTTGCCAGCATGTGAGATAGAAGTGGACGCTCCACTGCCTCTCGGAGAGACAAGGCAGCCAACGTCTCGTCTGAATTCTCCGACAAAAGCGTAACCCTCTCTGGATTTCACCTTCCATGTTGACTCCACACAGGAAAGTGTGCACCAATGGCAGGAGCTTCACCGCTGTTTGTATTTTTAATTGAAGATTGAACGGCTAGTCAGGGGAAGTAATATATTATACACTTGTTTTCCTACTCTCTACTTCCTCCCATAACAGAAAATGCGAAACAGATCCACCGTACGTTTTCAATCTCTTCCAAAGTCTCATAAAAGTGTCTGTTTTAATAGAATATTCAACAGGTTGTGGAAAGTTTCAGCAGACGTGACAATTAATTTATGACACTCTGGTTTTCTTTAAGCTAAAGAAGAAACAGGGATGCGCGAAACCAGAACGTCTAGAAAGATGTTTTCTTAGAACGGCAAAGACGGTGGAAAACACTTCAATATGTGATCGTTCACAGTGAAAAGAAAGGAATATTTAATGTCATCTGCAAAACTAGGAAGTAGGACTTTAGAAACATAAGAATAACAAGGTTGCGTTCAAAGAATAAAAGTTAAAGTTTATATCGACAGCGACTAGTGGAAGCGAAAGGTTGTTGGGAGTAAGGCAGAATATTGGTAAGAACAATACTTTGCAAACACCTAATTTCCCGAGAGGAGATTGTTCTTGAAGGAAAAATAGCTCTCTTTTCAAATTTAAGAAATGTTTATATTTTCATGACAAAAGCCTCTTTTGGTTGTGTGAATAATAGCTGTCCCATTATTTAAAGCAACAGTAAGAGTAGTGCCAAAGTGTGTCAGAGTTTAAAATGATTACATGTGCATTAAAGTATCGTTAAATTAGGATTGCTACGATCAGTGTATTTTTATTTGAGGGGGAGAAGTATGTCTGCTTCATATCTTTGCATTGAGTTTAATTGTGACCTGCTCTATCGAAATCAGTCGCATTGACCCAAGTGTATACACTGCTGGAAAGAGGAGATTCCAAGCTTTCTAATGATATCAGGATTGTTGTTGTTCTCCAAATATTAAGCGAAATATGTCACATTATATAATGACTGTCACCGAGTCCTCACTTTGAGAAAAAGGCCTTCAAAGTTTCCTCTTCTCTGGAATCCATCGATCTGATTGGTTATTAGCAAATGATCAAAATACTATGGAGGGAAGATATTTTCGTTTGGAGGGGAAGCTCACGAGGGTGTGTGTGTGTGTGTGTGTGTGTGTGTGTGTGTGTGTGTGTGTGTGTGTGTGTGTGTGTGTGTGTGTGTGTGTGTGTGTGTGTGTGTGTGTGTGTGTGTATTTTTTACGTTTGTGTGTATTGTGTTTGTTTCCCGGGGAAAACCCTCACGAGAAACACCGGCTGTTGTTCTGCCTGCTGTGACGTCAAGTTACTCCGTTCTCCGCTTGTAATTATGCCGAAGCTTCAAAGTTGTATTTATCATCTGAATTTGCCAAAACAAGTTTAATATTCTGAAAGCCAAGACTTTGTTTATTTTAAATCAGAAGAAAACAAACTGTAACGGACCCTGCCGTGTTATCTATGATTACTATACTCTTACATTCATAATGTCAGCGGAGGGAGGGGGGGCGGCGCTGCGGAAGAGCAGATTGCGAGTGAGAGGTGCCTGTCTTCGTCCCTTTAAAATAAAAATAAAAGTTTCAAATTCTGAAAGCAAAGACTCTGATTGTTTAAAATCAAACAAAAAACACCCGAACCCCGAAAAAATTGTTTTTTACGTAAATCCACGTTTATTTTGAAATGAGCCGTTGCGACTTCCGACTGATTTCGATAGAGCGGGTCACAAGTGTTGGTGTCCTCTGCCACATGACTTTCTCCCACCAATCATCAACACACATTTTTGTAATGGGATCTTTGAAGGTTTAAAGAAGAGTCCAAACAGAAGAAGCTATTTAGCTGCATGCACTGTTTATCCTGCACCGCTCCGTAAAGGCCCGGACACACCAAGCTGACACCAACGAACTGACACAGACGGACCCCCGACTGTGTCAGCACTAAGCTCGAAACCACACACTCAACCTTTATTTAGATTTAAACTACATGCCTGTAAAGTATCATGGCTGCATTTTGCATGGTTGCAACCCTGCCGACATACACACAGGTGAAGAACTCAAACCTGTCTCTGTTGTGCAGCTGAGGTTGTCTCAAGGAGCATTTTAACCAGACCCTATGTATCGGTGGCAGATCAGACGGAGCTAAAAGGGCTCATAAATCACCATGTTTGTTTATGGTATGAGGGGAGTTTGAAAAGCAGCAGCCTCTTCCTGCTGTGTTGCTATAAATCTAGCAAGTTCCCCGCCAAAGGACCAGAGGTGGGAAGTAGTGGAGTTAAGTACATTTGTATGGTATCAGTACTTTACTCCACTACTTATTATTCTGAAGACTTTTTACTTTGACTTCTTACATGTTGAACTCAAATACCTGTACTTTCTACTTCTCACATGTTGAACCCAAATACCTGTACTTTCTACTTCTTACATGTTGAACACACATACCTGTACTTTCTACTTCACACATGTTGAACTCAAATACCTGTACTTTCTACTTCTCTCATGTTGAACTCAAATACCTGTACTTTCTACTTCTTACATGTTGAACTCAAATACCTGTACTTTCTACTTCTTACATGTTGAACTCAAATACCTGTACTTTCTACTTCTCACATGTTGAACACAAATACTTGTACTTTCTACTTCTCTCATTTTGAACACAAATACCTGTACTTTCTACTTCTCTCATGTTGAACACAAATACCTGTACTTTCTACTTCTTACATGTTGAACTCAAATACCTGTACTTTCTACTTCTCACATGTTGAACACAAATACCTGTACTTTCTACTTCTTACATGTTGAACACAAATACCTGTACTTTCTACTTCTTACATTTTGAACACAAATACCTGTACTTTCTACTTTTCTCATGTTGAACACAAATACCTGTACTTTCTACTTCTTACATGTTGAACTCAAATACCTGTACTTTCTACTTTTCTCATGTTGAACACAAATACCTGTACTTTCTACTTCTTACATGTTGAACTCAAATACCTGTACTTTCTACTTCTCACATGTTGAACCCAAATACCTGTCCTTTCTACTTCTTACATGTTGAACACAAATACCTGTACTTTCTACTTCTTACATGTTGAACTCAAATACCTGTACTTTCTACTTCTCACATGTTGAACTCAAATACCTTTACTTTCTACTTCTTACATGTTGAACTCAAATACCTGTACTTTCTACTTCTCACATGTTGAACACAAATACCTGTACTTTCTACTTTTCTCATGTTGAACCAAAATACCTGTACTTTCTACTTCTTACATGTTGAACTCAAATACCTGTACTTTCTACTTCTTACATGTTGAACTCAAATACCTGTACTTTCTACTTTTCTCATGTTGAACCAAAATACCTGTACTTTCTACTTCTTACATGTTGAACTCAAATACCTGTACTTTCTACTTCTTACATGTTGAACTCAAATACCTGTACTTTCTACTTTTCTCATGTTGAACCAAAATACCTGTACTTTCTACTTCTTACATGTTGAACTCAAATACCTGTACTTTCTACTTCTTACATGTTGAACTCAAATACCTGTACTTTCTACTTCTCACATGTTGAACCCAAATACCTGTACTTTCTACTTCTTACATGTTGAACTCAAATACCTGTACTTTCTACTTCTTACATGTTGAACTCAAATACCTGTACTTTCTACTTTTCTCATGTTGAACACAAATACCTGTACTTTCTACTTCTTACATGTTGAACTCAAATACCTGTACTTTCTACTTCTCACATGTTGAACCCAAATACCTGTACTTTCTACTTCTTACATGTTGAACTCAAATACCTTTACTTTCTACTTCTTACATGTTGAACTCAAATACCTGTACTTTCTACTTCTCACATGTTGAACACAAATACCTGTACTTTCTACTTCTTACATGTTGAACTCAAATACCTGTACTTTCTACTTTTCTCATGTTGAACCAAAATACCTGTACTTTCTACTTCTTACATGTTGAACTCAAATACCTGTACTTTCTACTTCTTACATGTTGAACTCAAATACCTGTACTTTCTACTTCTTACATTTTGAACACAAATACCTGTACTTTCTACTTTTCTCATGTTGAACACAAATACCTGTACTTTCTACTTCTTACATGTTGAACCCAAATACCTGTACTTTCTACTTCTTACATGTTGAACTCAAATACCTGTACTTTCTACTTCTTACATTTTTAACACAAATACCTGTACTTTCTACTTCTTACATGTTGAACTCAAATACCTGTACTTTCTACTTCTTACATGTTGAACTCAAATACCTGTACTTTCTACTTCTTACATTTTGAACACAAATACCTGTACTTTCTACTTTTCTCATGTTGAACACAAATACCTGTACTTTCTACTTCTTACATGTTGAACTCAAATACCTGTACTTTCTACTTCTTACATTTTGAACACAAATACCTGTACTTTCTACTTTTCTCATGTTGAACACAAATACCTGTACTTTCTACTTCTTACATGTTGAACACAAATACCTATACTTTCTACTTCTTACATGTTGAACTCAAATACTTGTACTTTCTACTTCTCTCATTTCCCAAACAGCTGGTTCCTTTAGTCTGAATGTGTGTTTGGTGCGTGATCATTATTCTTTAGAGTCGCTGCGTGCCTATTGGTTGGAACACGATCCGTGTATCCATCACTTCCTGGTCTTCTCTAAAGAAGAGGGACCAATGGAAACGTTGTCATGTTGCCGTTGTTCAGCATGGAAACATTCATTAGCTAACAATGACATTATTGTTCTATTGATATAAAGGGAGGTCAGGTACTCTTTAAAGCAGCTGCTTTGAAGTACACTTCAAAGCCTCTTTACTTTTACTTGAGTAAAGAAGTTTAGTCAGTACTTCTACTTGTACCAGAGTATTTTTAAACACGAGTATCTTTACTTCTACTTGAGTAAAGGATGTGTGTGCTTCTGCCATCTCTCCAAATGACTGTACGAGTGAATCCACTGAAGTTTAGAAGCTTTTCTTCTCAGTCTGCAGAGGAAGCACTGGAAGATGGAACGCGTCAGAGATGGGAATATAGATAGATGGAGGGATAAGCAGGACAGACTTTTCCGGAAGCCATCTGTCTTTGTTTGAAGTGTATGACTGCTGTCAGGTTGCTGTGATAGAGACGTAAACAAACAGGAGGATCACAGCTCCTTATCTCCGCTCCTTTCTCCTCCCTAACAAGACAAACACCAGCAATCCTGTCATGTTGACTTTGTGTGCATGTGTTGGGTCGGGGGCTCTGTTTGTGTTTTTGTTTGTGGTGCTTTGTGTTGTTCAGTAATGTTTGACCAGAAAGATGTGAATATTTTAAGAAGCATGATGCAAAGGCAGAGAAATGCAGCGATGAGCCCGGCAGGTGCAGAACGAGCATGTTGGTTTCTCCTCGTTCGTTATCCAGCTCATCAAAGATGGCAGAGATGGAATAGAGGTCAACTAAGCTTTTGTATCCTGGAGTTGGCATCCAAGCAGCCTCTCTGCCTTCTACTATTGCAACATGATTGTACTTGTAGCGGCTAATCAAAGAAATAAAATAGAAAACTTAACTTCAACTAAAACTGCCAATAGGGCTCCAGAAAGCGAATGTTACGTAGCTAAATAATGTCCAATGTCAAAGCAAGAATATGGTCGTTTGTTTAATTTGTCATATTCAAATAATACATCACAATGAACACGGTGTCACTGCTGGCCTCTCCCGCTGGGTTTCTCCTGCTTGGGCAGAGAACATCCAATTTAAGAAATCTACATTTGTCATTAGGCGCATTCACACCGCAGTACTTTTCCCACAAAGGTTCATGAGAACTTAGTTCATGAGAACTCTTTTGTCGCGTTCACACCAAAAAGAGCCGGTACTAAAATTAGTTCATGAGAACCTTTTTACCCCCTCGAAAGTCCCTGCTAGAGAGCAGGGACTTTCGAGCAGCTCTTTTGTGAGAAAAGAGCTATATGTCTGATTGGCTGGGCGGATTGCAAACCACGCCCCGTAAAACTCCCAAAAAGTGTTGTGAAGCCGCCATTTTATTATCCTCGCATTAACATTATTAGCATTAGCATTAGCCCAGCGCAGAAACGCAGAGAGACTAACTTATGGCAACACAAAATAAAACATGGGAGCGGTGGAGATGAGGAGGTGTCGGCGTTCTGGCGATTTACTCGGAAGGCTTCAGTAGAAGCTGCTGGGAGTCCCAGCAGCTTCTACTGAAGCCTTCCCAACTCCGGGGACTTCCAGCCGGGGACTTCAGGCGGCAGTATACGACGTGAAGTGGTTTGCGGCCTGCCAGTAAACCCAAAGCAGAAGAAGAAGAAGTGACGTCAGCGGCTTCATTTGCCTAATCCTCCCCCAGGAACTAATTCCGGTGTGAACGCGATCTATACTTTCCTTTGTGGGAAAAGTACTGCGGTGTGAATGCGCCTATTGTCCTCTCAGTATTTTTTTTAACCACTGTGATGCTAAATTGAATGTTGTTTCAGCTTTGTGTAAATATACCCATTTGCTGTCAAAAATGAATAATGAACGCTGTCACACCGTGTCAAGATCATTTAAATTAAATTAAAAGCAGCTTTGCCTTCATGTTGGACAGGTTTACGTTTACATACTAGGAATGTTTGGCTGTTGAAAATTCTTCTCTTATTTGAACCTCCTTGAACATATATTAAAATGGCAATGCAGAGAAGACGGAGAAGTCAAAAAATCTAATAAGTGGGCTTTTAAAGAGGCACTACTTCTTTCTTTACTTCTAGGACATAGTGACATCAATATGTTACACGAGCACTTCTATTGGCTAGCGCTCCAACACATTGTACGTGACGGGCTAAGGGGCGGGACATCTCTAAGCAGTTGACCAATCAAAACAGCAGGAGAGGACTCTTTAAAGCAGAGACACTACATACTGATATACACCTGAACATCAGCAGGAGAGGACTCTTTAAAGTAGAGACACTACATACTGATATACACCTGAACATCAGAAGGAGAGGACTCTTTAAAGTAGAGACACTACATACTGATATACACCTGAACATCAGCAGGAGAGGACTCTTTAAAGTAGAGACACTACATACTGATATACACCTGAACATCAGCAGGAGAGGACTCTTTAAAGTAGAGACACTACATACTGATATACACCTGGACATCTGCAGCAGAGGACTCTTTAAAGTAGAGACACTACATACTGATATACACCTGAACATCAGCAGGAGGGGACTCTTTAAAGTAGAGACACTACATACTGATATACACCTGAACATCAGCAGGAGAGGACTCTTTAAAGTAGAGACACTACATACTGATATACACCTCAACATCTGCAGGAGAGGACTCTTTAAAGTAGAGACACTACATACTGATATACACCTGAACATCAGCAGAAGAGGACTCTTTAAAGTAGAGATACTACATACTGATATACACCTGAACATCAGCAGGAGAGGACTCTTTAAAGTAGAGACACTATATACTGATATACACCTGAACATCAGCAGGAGAGGACTCTTTAAAGTAGAGACACTACATACTGATATACACCTGAACATCAGCAGGAGAGGACTCTTTAAAGTAGAGACACTACATACTGATATACACCTGAACATCAGCAGGAGAGGACTCTTTAAAGTAGAGACACTACATACTGATATACACCTGGACATCTGCAGCAGAGGACTCTTTAAAGTAGAGACACTACATACTGATATACACCTGAACATCAGCAGGAGGGGACTCTTTAAAGTAGAGACACTACATACTGATATACACCTGAACATCAGCAGGAGAGGACTCTTTAAAGTAGAGACACTACATACTGATATACACCTCAACATCTGCAGGAGAGGACTCTTTAAAGTAGAGACACTACATACTGATATACACCTGAACATCAGCAGAAGAGGACTCTTTAAAGTAGAGACACTACATACTGATATACACCTGAACATCAGCAGGAGAGGACTCTTTAAAGTAGAGACACTACATACTGATATACACCTGAACATCAGCAGGAGAGGACTCTTTAAAGTAGAGACACTACATACTGATATACACCTGAACATCAGCAGGAGAGGACTCTTTAAAGTAGAGACACTACATACTGATATACACCTGAACATCAGCAGGAGAGGACTCTTTAAAGTAGAGACACTACATACTGATATACACCTGCACATCAGCAGGAGAGGACTCTTTAAAGTTTAGATGAAGCATTCCTTAGTGGGTTACATTCTGCGTTTAATTCATACTTCAGCACTGAGGCAATGTGTACCAACGTGACAGCTGCGAGGCATTTTAGGGTTCGGGGGTTCATTGTCTGCGCTTGCTGTTACCATAGCAACACAAGCCCAGCTGAGGTCTGTTAACATTGCACGGATGACGTTAGGATGGATTTTCTTTGAGAGGGGGTAATTGGCGGTCCGATGCATTTGTCAATAAAGTTTATCAATCCAAAAACAGATTCGTAATACTGCAACCCAATCAACGCTTGAAACATGTCATATAATACGACTTGATCCGTGTATGATCATGTCTCGCTACATTTTTCTCTCCTAACTATGAAAAGAAACCTGAAGGGCGACGAGGACTTGAATGAGGGCCGCCTTTCATATCTTCAAGGTAACTGTGAAGAAGCGAGGGCCTTTCCATGGAGCAACAGCTACACACAAACACTGATATTGCACATACGACGAATGGAAGAATTATTCATATTAATATTTGCATGTAAGCACCGAGGTCTGTGCTCATGTCTCTTTGTACAAAGTCAAATATAATGATACCTCACTCAGCCTCAGGTCAGCCCACTCACTGTAAAAGCACACAGAGACGCTGTCACCTGCAATTCAAATTAGCAATTCACTAATTAGTTAACGGAGCCAAAAGGTCTAAAATACAGTCGAGTAATGACTGAGATGCAATTTCCGTTCAATCACTGTTTTGTATTTATAATGAGTAATGTGGAACTCTGCGCGAAGTAGAGGACAGATGGAACTTTGTGCCGTAAGAAAACACACATTCGCATATTTCGCTGAGATAATTGGCGAGATATGGGGGAGAACATTTATTTTGCTGCTGAGCCTAATTAGGGAAAGAACATTTTCATAGCTGCCAAACAACAGTAGACAAACCAAAGGTGCCCTATAAATAATCTGTGGCTTCATTATAATGCGACAATGTGGAGTTCATCTGTTGCTGCGGGAGAAGAGCAGCTGTCACATCCCTAAGAGCCAGAGATGAGGACATGCTAATGTGTAAGTTCTTCTCCACATGAAAACTTGTATTTGTAAAAGCTCTATCACAGGAACCAGGCTACGGAGCGAGAGATCAATACGCTGATGGTCGCTTCGATCCGTGGAAGGTGGATCGGAGGAGTTTTGATGAAGCACCAGAGGTCAAAGGCCACTGTTGGCATTGATCTCTAACAGCTGAAGACGATCTGAGAGCCGGATCAATGAAAAATCCCCCCCGAAAAATGCAAGAAGGACATTTGTCTTATATAAGAGACACCTCCCTCGTGGCATAATGACGGGATGTGGTGGGGGGAGGCAGTCAGATCAGAAAAGTGCCCTGCAGTGTGGGTGGAATAAAATAGGTACGCCTCTATCCATATGAATTTATATTAGCAAATTGCACAAAAAAACATTATGGAAATGTACAAAAGAATAGCTAGGGCAAGGCAGATACAGTATAAAAATCATTTTACGAGAATACAAATCCAAAGTGCTTTACAGAAAACATTAAAAGCATAAAGTATAGTCAAAACTTTGGACATGTGTGCATAGATCTGGGCAATATGTTGATAGCGTGAAATAGGACGATAGATACTTTATTGATCCCAAATTGGAAATCTATTGAACATAAACCAAGAAATTGTCTTATAATTTGGATATCTTAATATCCTAATATGACACAAGTGTTCCTGGTTGTATGGCCTGCATTAAAGTAAAGTTATGTTTTCTTATGATTGCTTTAGATGTTCTTGTCCCAACTTTATATCCACATAACAGATGACGAGTATAAAAAAAATTAATTAATTAAATATTTTTGCTAAGCACCTACAATATCCTTTTGATATATGTATGGAGGTCAAACATATTATGATATTTGATTTTCTTAACATCATGCAGACCTTTGTGTGCAAATCCAGTGTGTTTAAAAGTAAAGCTAGGGTTAGGGTTAGGGTTAGGAAAAAAAAGTCCTTACCAAGCGACCATATGTGACAAGTTTGAAGTGGCCGTGTTGGTATATCATAAAGAAAAAAGTAACTGATTAATGGTGACGTGTTTATTTGCAATGAAAGCTTCATACAGGGATGTTTGTATGGATTTACTGTGAATATCAGCCACTCTAGGGAAAAAGTACTGTCACATAAACCTTCTGGTATTTATAAGAAGGAAATATGGAATTTATTTTGTAGAGTTAAGTATCTCCTACTCAGAGTCACAAATTGTGGCAACACAGATGGCCAACAAGACAACAAGCAGCTGCCAGCAGTTTGAGGTGACACACAACGAAGAAACAAGAACAAGTTTAGCACTGAACCAAAGGTGATTAATACATTTAACAAGGCCGAGTTGGCACTGGTGTCTGTGAACAGGATTCTTCCGAGATTCTGGTGTTATAGAGACAAAGTGAAGACAATCTTTTTGTTTTTTACAGTTTGAGAGGTGCTGTGAGTCTGGTGATATGCCGTTAATTAAGATTTGTTCATTCCTCCATCTGTTTCGGCTGACACTGTACAAAACACTGTTGTGCTGTTGGGACATTTTTCACCATAAATAATAGTTTCCCTCTGTGTCTTCAGTAAATGGAGAGGATTTGTAAATATTACCTCAAATGCACCATGGAGGGTGGAGAGGAAAACTTAAAATCAACAAGGCAGAAGGAACCAATCACTAGTAAGTCGTTCAAACAAAACTACAGATCCATTGGTCCTGGTATGTGTGGGGCTAGAAGATTGGCAAGTTGAATGTTTCAATACTCACGATAAGACGAGAACAAAAACACACTTCTCCTCGTACAGAAGTCGACCTCGAACAAATATGTAATCTCCAGATTGCCTTACAGGAGCTGCTCTGCGCCAAGACTTAGACTTAGACATACGTTATTGTCATTTCAACAAGAGACAGAGTGTACTATTAAAACGCAATTTCGTTGTACTGGCTTACAGGAACAGGACAATATAAAAACTTGCTAAAATTGTACATATAAATAAATACTTTAAAGTGACGTAAAATATGTTTATATACTTTAAAATATAAAGACTTACTATACATATAAATAAAATAGACATACTATATAGAAAATATGTGCGCTTTACACAGCGTAATGTAATCTCTATGTTACTGGTCTACTTGATATTCAGCGGTCTGGAGGACTCACCTGAGAGCCGACTGCAACCTGGCCATTCACAAGATATGTGTTCAGGACCAAGAAGTCCTGTGCCAAACCAAACAAGCACAACAACTGGATAAAACATAAGCAAATGTGTGATTTCAATGATACGCCACAGAGGGACAAAGCCGAGGCAACGATGCAGGTACTTATTCTCAATTACAACTACAAGGTTTATGTTTACTGGCTTTAGAAATATATAAACTGCTGTAATAAATGTGTTTCTTCTAATAAATGCCGCTGTGCAATGTGAAAGGGGTTTGTAGTTATGTTAAACCAACAAAGGGACACATTTCATCAAACTTCTCTACTGAGCATTTGTGTGTCTTTCAGCTCATTGCGTCGGTTTTACGTCTGTTTTGGATAAATCCTATAACTCTCATCAGAATTGTTTTCATTAATAACAGACAGCTGCTTTCAGTTGTTGGCCGTGGGAAGTCAAAGGGAAAAAGTGTCTCCTTCAGAAGTTACTTTTGCAGTGTCCTTGGCCAACCAAAGCCAAAGAAATCTTAAGATACATAACGTTGCAAGATGGCAGCAAGACTTCAGAGCTCCTATTAGCAATCATTTATATTAGCAATACATCAGAGACGTTATATTATGTTGAAAAGGCTGCTAGCAGAGACAAACTCATAGATAATTTCCCCCGACTGACCCTGCAGCATCTTGGTTTATTGTTTTCAGTGATTCCATCTTCCTTGTTTCCGTCATACAGCGGTGCGTTGACGACTCATTGCTCATCAACAGACAGCAGACGGATAGAGTTTGCCACTAGCAACCGGAGGTAAGGGGAAATGAACTGATCAGAGACAGATATTATTTCTCAGCAGTTGGTGGAGACCAACAAAGGGCTAAAAGAAGATTGAAAACACTTGCATGACTCCAACTAATACATGGGAATGTTGCTCTGTGTTGGCTCAGAGTGAAGATTCGCCAATGTTTGCTCATGTCTTTGCTGTACGATAAGATACGATTCGATAATACTTTAATGGTCAGATCCAAGTCTGAAAGTCGACTTGCATCACAGCAGCTTTATGCAGTGGCGGACTGGCCGTTCGGGACGAATCCCAATGGGCCGGTACTGAAGTGGGCCGGTCGGACGATGTGGGCCGTTCGGATAAGTCACTAGCACCCCTGTCCATCCGTCCGTCGGCAATTTACTAGCGGTATTTACTAGCGGTACCGAGATGGGCCGTTCGGATAAGTCACTAGCACCCCCCCTCCCCCCGTTGACAATTGACTAGCGGTATTTACTAGCGGTACCGAGATGGGCCGGTCGGATAAGTCACTAGCACCCCCCCCCCCCCCCGTTGACAATTTACCAACGGTATTTACTAGCGGTACCGAGATGGGCCGGTCGGATAAGTCACTAGCACCCCCCCTCCCCCCGTTGACAATTTACTAGCGGTATTTACTAGCGGTACCGAGATGGGCCGGTCGGATAAGTCACTTGCACCCCGCCTCCCCCGTTAACAATTTACTAGCGGTATTTACTAGTGGTACCGAGATGGGCCGGTCGGATAAGTCACTAGCACCCCCCCTACCCCCGTTGACAATTTACTAGCGGTATTTACTAGCGGTACCGAGATGGGCCGGTCGGATAAGTCACTAGCACCCCCCCTCCCCCCGTTGACAATTTACTAGCGGTATTTACTAGCGGTACCGAGATGGGCCGGTCGGATAAGTCACTAGCACCCCCCCTCCCCCCGTTGACAATTTACTAGCGGTACCGAGATGGGCCGGTCGGATAAGTCACTAGCACCCCCCCTCCCCCGTTGACAATTTACTAGCGGTATTTACTAGCGGTATTTACTAGCGGTACCGAGATGGGCCGGTCAGATAAGTCACTAGCACCCCCCCTCCCCCTGTTGACAATTTACTAGCGGTATTTACTAGCGGTACCGAGATGGGCCGGTCAGATAAGTCACTAGCACCCCCCCTCCCCCCGTTGACAATTTACTAGCGGTATTTACTAGCAGTACCGGAGTGGGCCGGTCGAGAGTCCCGGGCTGATTTGTAGTCCCAGTCCGCCCCTGGCTTTATGTCTAACATCAACATAGACAAATATCAAGACACAATAGATGAAAAACAAACAACAAACATTGAACATCACGATCACTGAGAGAAAACATGCTCAAAGAGCCTTTCGCGTGCATTTGATCTGGATTCAGCTCTGTGTTCGCTGTGAGGATGGACTGATGCACAACAGTGTGCTGTATCACCTGTGTAACATGATACCTGGGTAGTGTTGTGTTTACAGCCCTTAACCTTCCAGAAAACAGCTTTAATGTCATTATAGACAAATATGTAGGTCTATTCAAAGTCATTTCAGCTTCTACTGAGAACACTGGTTGGTTTGTAAGCATAACTTAAAGACATGGCAGCGAATTCAGTTCAATTAAACATCAAATCAGGCCCAGAACAAGAGAAAAGTTAAACTCTATACTTGGTATGAATCTAAATTTAGATTAATGCTTTTTTTAAACCGTTGTTTCTTAAAGAATAACTGAGACATAGGGTATCTTTAACATCTTCTGAAGGCTGGATTATAAATCAGAATGAAATCTGACACATGCATCCAGTCCTTGTCTGTTTTGATCCAGATGCAGATAGTATGTTATGGATTAATTAACTAAAATAGATCCGTGGAAAGTGTGATTCTTCTATATCTCATGTTATGACCGGCTCGTAGGCCACAACGGAAAGATGACAAGACGTACACGATGTTCCAAAAGCCACGGTACATTTATTGCGATTGTTCAGTACAATGTCCAATCTGGATTGACGAGGGGAGAGGGTCGCCGTGTTACTCCTCATGCGGCCGGCTCGGAGAGAGTCAGGGCCGCCGTATGACTCCGGGCAGCTGGGCTTAATAGCACCTCGGCGCCGGCCAGGTGTCCGCGATCGTGCTGATTGGCCTCTTCAGCTCAGCCCCACCGTAAGACCTGGAACACACCTTGCACACGGGCTGTGGGGCCGTCACACTCACATGTACAGTATTACATACATCAGGCTGTTCTTGGAAACAGCAGACACAAGAACCGTCACCAAATGTCATTATGAGGAAAGACCATTAAAGTAACAGAGCTAGAGGAGAGGAAACGGAGCGACTGTTGAGAATTTAGAACAAAGCTGCATACATTATTCACCTTTCCTCAAGCCTGCACAGAACAAACATACAGCCCTGGCTTCAGGTGCCGCAGCGAGCTCCTGAATTAATGATTTTTTTGTATCCCAGCATACAGTATAACAGTGAGCAATGATAAAAGTGCATTAGTGAGACGGATCCGTCCTCGAAATGAAGATTAATTAAGCTGGAGATGAACGTGCTCGTGATGGAGTAGCTCTTGGCACTTTCTTCCCTCAGCCTGCTTAAAATTCAACGTCAAACGGCGCTGCGTTTGGCCTATAATTACAGCATCAGTCATTATTGATCATTGTCACATTAATAAACAGCTCTTAACGTTTTGAAGAATTTGCCTAAGACAAAAAGCAAGGCAACGAAGGCGGCCCTCTCCGCATTGATCTTGGTCAAATCAAGGAGTTGTGGGATTTAGAGAGCCGCAGAATCAACATTCAAAAGGTGTGTTTAGTAAAAAAGGGAGACTGTAATGTCGACTGAGCCTCAACATAGCGGTTCAAGGATTCACTGCTTTTGTTTTGTTGATGCGTGTGCGTGAAATAGCTGGGGGGAAATGTCAGTGTCATTCTATTATGTATCAAGGCAAAACACAGAAGGATATGAATTCCAGCGGAAAAAAAGCGTGTGTGTGTGTGTGTGTGTGTGTGTGTGTGTGTGTGTGTGTGTGTGTGTGTGTGTGTGTGTGTGTGTGTGTGTGTGTGTGTGTGTGTGTGTGTGTGTGTGTGTGTGTGTGTGTGTGTGTGTGTGTGTGTGTGTGTGTGTGTGTGTGTGTGTGTGTGTGCTCCTTGTTTTGAAATACACAGAACAGTATGTGTTGGCAGGGGAAAACGATTTGTCTTTGCTTCTGCTTTGCGTCCGTCAGTCATAAGGACAGAGGGGCAAACAGACAGACGAAGGCAAAGGAGAAGTGATGGTTTCTAAAGATCACTGCATGCATGTGTTGAGACTGAGAGATGTGTGTATTTACAACAACGGCGTACAGCTGTCCTAATACTGATTGATTTAATGGTTACTTTTTAACTCTGATGGTTGTTAAGAAAGGACAACGAGCCCACAGTGGATGTTAGACGATATTGCCTAATGCTTATGTGTATACATTTTGATAGGAAGTTTCAACCATCAGCTGCATTGGCCTAACATTGGGAACGTAGCTGTTTCTCAGTTTGTCATTTATTGTTTCTTCGTCCTTTTAAAACACAACATTAGTGATTCAGCAATCTCTGGATTATGCTTGACCTTCTTTTATGTTGTGACTTTGTGTACAATGTCTCAACATTTCAAAAGGGTTAGGTACATCTAACATGTGTATTTCTTGACCTCACATCGAGTAAATATTTGATCCTCATGTTGATGCTATATCCTGTCCTAATCATTTTGACGGTACAGTATATCTTCAACGTCAAGTGGGATAATGTTAGGGTTAGGGTTAGGCAACACGTTTGAGTTAAATCAGTTCTCTGTGGTTCTTCACCATAAATAGAGTAATGTTTTGATCCTCATGTTGATGCTATTTCATGTTCTACTGACAAATGCAAAAGGGTGCCCATATTTAAAAAAGCAGGCAACACAATACCCATTCCTGCCAATCGTTGATGCTTTCCACTGATTGAAAGTTGGCGCAGTATATTCCACCACGAAATCGGATGCGGGACGAAAAAACAATCTGCTAGCTAACAATGCATGTTTTAATATTTTAAAATTAGGATTTTCCAACTGTGTTTACAAGATAATCCCCTTTAAAGTTAGAGAAATATCTTGGCTACAATAAAATCAAAATAGTAGCGTTAAAGCTGATAGGAATGTCCTTTTTTTAAGTATTTGGTCATAAACGTAAGTCAGTCAGGGGATAACAAAAGTCAGTAGGATATATCGTCTGGAAACCATGAATGTCTACCAAATGTCATCGAATTTTGAAAGTATATCAGTCTCGATCAAGTCTCGAATGATCAGTATGTGATAAGCAACCCAGGACTTATCCTGCAGTAGCTTAGCATGTTGTCATTGAGCATCATTCATTGTAATAACCTGGTAAATGGGTTTTTGTAGTGCAAAAAGCATTATGCAGAAATGGTTGAATTATACAGACTGCTGTTTAAAGCTACTATTGAGTCTTGTTTTCTTCTTACTGTCCATAAAATCTCTGCTCCTGAAAAGGCACCGGAGGACCTGATAAGAAAAACAGACTCTGTTGTGAACTGAGAGAGGAGAGACATTGGCAAGAGGTTCCTCCTTAAGGACGTAATTGGCAATAAGCCATCAATTAGATCAAGAAATATATCCCGCAGCCTCGAGGCCATGCAGTAAAAGAGAAGCACTAAGATAGCATTGGACGAAACAGATTGAGGGAGCCAGAAGGAGAGTCAACTCAAATCATGATGTCTGGTGATGCATCTTTTTCCATTTATAGGAAAAGACGTAGGAAGGGCCGCTGGAGAGCAACTAACGACGATTTTAGAGAAACTTTTACAAAAACTGCCATTAGATGATGTGTTTTCACATGGTTCAACAGGGCACTGTTCTGGCATGTAAGTGTTAATTAATGTATAATTATATTTGAATGGTCTGTACTCTGGATTAAGATAGCAGATCAGATTTCTTTATATAGAATATTTGTTAATTAAAAACATGGATGTGCTGCTGTGATATCATACAAAAGCAGTTGTAGTTGTGGTATCATAAATATGGTAGAGGTGGGGGAAATAATCGAGACAGGGTACTATCGTGATACCTTGCGTGACCATTGTATCGATACACGGATGCCATCGATATCTTATTATATAAACTGTAGCATATCCCTCAGAAATATGGTCGTATATAAAACAGGAAGTTACGTTAAGACTTGTATACAATTGTAATGAAAGTAACAAAAAAATCTCCTTTTCAGGTTCAAATAACACAAATTGGGTTATTTACATAAACTATTCATATTGCAAATACATTTTTTAACCAGGAAGGGAAGACGGACATGGATATGAGCCATCTGATCTGCAATATATCGTATCGCAATACTTAGCATATCGTCGAATCGCAATACTATCGTATCGCGGCTTAAGCATCGCGATAGTATCGTATCGTGGGGAGCCTGGTGATTCCCACCCCTACTATATGGCCATATCTAAAATACTGCTGAGTAACTTGAGGGTTTGGTGTTCGGCACTAATCCCTGAACAAAGAGCGTCCATCTTCTATGAGGGAACTACATTAACATGCATGGGTAGCCAGCCATCATCTCCTAGAATGATAAATCCTTCAGAGGGGCATTTAAAGAAAAGCGATATTTTCAAAAGTGCATACATCACTGACTGACCCGGGCCAGCCCACATACGTGTCAATAAATCTTCCCTTGTGGTCACACGCAGCCTGTTGAAGAATTCAATTGAATAATTTTGCAGTTGAGGGAGCAGCTTGTTTCTGTTGTTGGAGTCTTTATTATGGCCCAGCAAGCATTTACTGCCTCAATTGATATTCTGAAAATATGGGTTCAAGCTAACGGGGCAAATCCTGAAACGGTCTCATGCAGGGTTTACTCCAATGGCAAGGAAATAATCCTGCCCTCAGGGCTTTTTAACACTTTGTATGCCACCCTGTGACTGATTTGACTCCCTGTACGGCAGGTAATACGAAACACTGCTTCTAACGCTGTATTGGAAAACTACTGGAGAGGAAAAAGACCCACATATTAGGTCATGAATGTCATGCTTAAAAGGAAAGTCGTGTGTGGATTTAATAGAAAGAAAGTCTGAGTGTCTGATGTAACAGGGTGCAGGAATCCCGAAGTCACATGTAAGACAGTTTAAGACCTTGTTTAAGACCCTTTCCATACATTTTAAGACCTCATCGCCACTTTGAGTTCTAACCTGTTACCTTGGCGACGCACTTTACCTCACATTGACTATACACAGTATTGATTGTCCTTCCTCCTTATCTTCCAACCATTTGGACGCAGACTTGCATTTCCCCATAACGACGTTGTTTAACAACCGGCGTAAACGGACCTTCACGCGCTATCAAGCAGTGAGCGTCCTGTTCAGATGACGTCCAATCCAACGGGATGCCATCAATAAACTACACAGAATCACACGACACACCTACGCCATGACTACATTCAGGCAGACTGTAGAACACAACCTCTTTGGACAATTCAGATACTTATTGAAAACAAGATACAAAATGTAACACCTTGAAAAATGCCCTTTAATATTTTTTAATAGCCTTAATTTTCGCCAAATTGATTAACTTGTAATACTTTTTAAGACCCCGCGGACCCCCTGTGTAAGCTTGGCCCTGTAATGTAAACACAGACCCTTTTGCAAAGTAATGCATTTTAAGTTTTTTAACGATATGAAAAGTAGAGGGTCACCCCACCTCACAAACACTGTCTTAATGCAGTTCTTGTTTAATTGAATCACTGCTTTGTACTTTATGTATATAACAATACTTGGTTCAATGCTTTTGCTTTTCACTTCCAAACATGTGAGATCTTGAGCCTTTAAGGCAGGGGTGTCAAACTCAAGGCCCGGGGGCCAAATCCAGCCCGCGACTTCATTTCATGTGGCCCCTCAAGAGCTTGCAAAGAATATAATAAGTTTATTATACGGTTAGATGCTACTTTACAGAAACACGTTGCCCAAAAACTACATGTCCCACAATGCATCTCAAATTTGACTTTTTTCTCACAATTTGACTTTTTTTTTTTTAAATATGCATTTTTTTCTTAGAATTTGCCTTTGTCTCCGAATTAGATTTTCTTTTCAAAATGTTACTTTCTTTTCAAAATGTCACTTCTTTTTTTTTTTTTTTCAGAATTTGGCTTTTCTTTTTAAATCATGTTGTGACATTCTCACTGAAGAGACTTGCAATTATTTGCCCTAGACTTCTGCTTTCAGACGTACAAAGCTTTAAGGAATACAAAGTACAATTCAATTATATATATTACAATGCGAGATAATGTGTTTTTCTACCACAATATTGGATATATTTGAATGCCGAAACATCTATAAAACTATTTTTTGCTTAAAAGGAAAGTCACGTGTGGATTTAATAGGAAGAAAGTCTGAGCATCTGATGCATGCTTTGGCCTGTCATTTAAACACAGACCCTTTTGCAAAGTAATGCATTTTAAGTTTTTAAAAGATATGAAAAGTAGAGGGTCACCCCACCTCACAAACACTGTCTTAATGACGTTTTTGTTTAATTGAATCACAGCTTTGTACTTTACGTATATAACAATAAACTACTTGGTTCAATGCTTTTGTTTTTCAGCTCCAAACTTGTGAATTCTTAAGAATTAAAGGAATAAAAAATGCCTATAAATTATATATATTATAATGTGAGATAATATGTTTTTCTACAACAATAGTCGATACTTTCATCTTTTTATGGCTGAACAATTTAATTACCTTTGCATCATTCAGCTGTTAGAGGGGTCATGGGGCAACCATTTGCTACTGGGCAACTTAATCCAATTGTACTCCTTCATTTCACATTGGGTACAAATGACCTGAAACAAATCAGTACTACTAGGAATATATTGTATAGTAATATATATTAAATAAACTTGCCTTGCCTTGCCTTGCCTTACTGTATGCTGGAGTATTTTGAACCTAAATCGTAACTATAGACGTTTAAACAAAACATGTTGCTTTGTTAAATATATAAAACCAAAGATTAACGACTGATCAACAAACTGATGTTTCAGGTTTACACTCTTGGATGCTAAACTACTAGCATTGGGAACAATCTCACAAAGACGGAGATATGGACAAAGTTTAATCGTCCATTAAGCCAGTGGTTATCAAACTTTTTTCAATAATGTATCCCCTTTGAAAAAACCATTCAGCCAAGTACCCCCTGATCAGCGCAAAAACTATTTGTTAAGGAAAAAATGCTTATAAAGAGGTACAGCACAACAACAACCTTGTAACTGAGAAACACTTAAATGCTACATTTCAAATGTTTACTATCCATCCCTAAATTCATGGCAAACCAATTTTAACATCATGCAATAACACTGAGACGACATTAGTTGCATTGAACTGATCTTTTTAATAAGTTGTACAATGTAGTGAAACATGGGCTTGAGCTTCACTGAGGATCTGTGTCTTTCTGACAGGGAGGCAAACTGCAGTTATTACACTTTGCGTTTTGAAATATGTTTAACTCTGTTCACATAAAACCCACACTGCTCAAACTTCGTTACTTTTCATAAAAATTGGTATATCTATTTATTTAGGGGCGTGGGGAACGAAGAGAAAAAAAATATGAGCATTGGATGAGCATGGGATTTTGACCCCTCATATAAACATATGCATAATGCTGCGCTATACTTTGCGGCCACACGCCGTTGCCAAGCAATGCTTATTGCTTAGGTCCTTTGATAAGCAGGCAGTCATATCATTAACTAGAACTAGCTAGATCTGATAGATTTGGACATAAACGCAAGTGAAGTCTAACCTGACGCGAGAGAGAGATCAGATCAGCTGCTGCTGACGGAGAACACGCAGCTCTGCATGATCACAGCTCCGCCGCTGTGACGGACCGTTGAGCCGAGCAAAAATACACGAGTTAGACCTAACACACTTAGCTAGTTTATCTACTCTGGAACTAGCTAAACTAGTTATACATATATTTATTCTTTACTGTCGGGTCACTTATTACAGGTTCAGCGAGCTGCACGAGCCTGACGGGCTGTCAGGAGAGGGAGAGGAAAAGAGAGCACCCCGTTTATTTTCCCCATTTTATTATCCAGAGTTTCTGTAAACCTTTGAAGAAAGTAGTTCATCTACTATTAGTAGTTTGTTTAAATGCATTACTGATGTTGTTTTTTTCATTAACATAAAATAAATCTCACGTACCCCCTGCAGTACTCCAACGTACCCCTAGGGGTCCGCGAACCACTGCATTAAACGATACTCGGTCTGAAAGTGCAAACCATGATTATATTGTGTGTTTTTAAGTGCATTCGTGTAGAAGCAAAAAGAGGTGTCATCTGCCAAGCAAACATATAAATATATTCTAACACAGCAGCCAATAATGGCATCATTATCTGGCACGGCAAATATAGAAAATATCATCTGAGCTCCGGCTTGTTTGAATGATTTCCAAGTAGCAAAGTGCTTTGAGGCCTGAGACGTGATCCCCCATCGCCATCCCTGCTATTGAGTTTTCAGAAACGCACGCAGTCTCTTTGAATTTCTCCAAGGCTGCGACGTGTGGACAAACACACACTGTTGACAAAAGGTTTTCCTTTTAGAATAAGAAGGTGCTTGAGGTAAAAAGCCTCATAGGGAGTGTGTGTTGGCGTCGGCGACATCACAGAGGGGGGTGCATGCAAGACAGAGGCTCAGGACAGCAGTATGCTTTTATGAAAACATCTATTGTTAAAGGCTGGCAAATGGCTGTTAAACACACAGCTGTGAGCAAATACCTCTCTGGTCGCTGAGACTACAGGAGTGCAGGAGAGTAGAGCTCAAACTGGAAACAAGCACACCAATAAAATGATTTAAAAAAGGACGTGGCACAGGTAGCAAAGGAGACATGCACTGCTCATTTGTTATGTTCTGTCAGAATCTTTTTATATCCTGCAGCAGAAATGATCTCACTGGCCGAGTTCAACCTTTTTGGCAAACTTCGCCAGATGATAAATTAAAAGCAAGGTGTCACAAACATTTCCCGCCCTATCCACATCCCTTAATCAAGTTATGGATCCGCCCAAGGGTGTTTAATCAGTCGGACATACTTAGAAAGCTTCCAGAGGATGGCATCCACAAGACACCGATCCAACACCTCAAGACACCTTCAAGAACGTCCATGAAAACGGTGATTTGGCACGCCAAACAAGTAAGTAAAACTTTATTTATATAGCACCCTTCTCAACACGGATGTACAAAGTGCTTTACAGTACAGTACACAAGACACAATTCACAGTCAAACTATAAAATGTAGAATAAAAGGCATAAAACGGCAGCAGGTAACACATAGGATCAAACATACGACAAAACACCCATAATAAAAAAATAAAAAAAGAAGACAGCCACTAACTCACCTCCTCCGACGACCCAAAGGCCTGTCGGAAGAGGTGGGTCTTTAACCGCCCCTTCAAAATCTCTATTGAGGCCGAGGTTTTTATTATCTGGGGGAGTTTGTTCCAAAGCCTTGGGGCCACCGCCTCCAAGGCACGGTCACCCTTAGTCTTTAGCCTGGTTCGGGGCACCCTTAGGAGGCCTTGCTCAGAGGACCTCAGGGCCCGGGTTGTGATGTGCGGGTGGATAAGGTCATTGATGTAGGCTGGGGCTTGGCCATGGACGGCTCTATATGTGAAGACCAGTACTTTGAATTGGGTTCTGAGATGGACAGGGAGCCAGTGCAGGGCAGAAAGGATCGGAGTGATGTGGCATGTTTTTTTGGACCGAGTCAGTAATCTGGCTGCAGCGTTTTGGACCTGTTGTAACCGGTGTATTGATGTTTTGTTGAGGCAGGAGAACAGAGCATTAATAACTTTCTTTGGAGGAGACATGACCCTTTTTGCATACAGGCTTAGTTTGAATAATGAATCAATTCTTTGAGGAGTTTATTTAGACAGTCAACGGAGTAATACTTTCATATCTTTGTATAATATGACATGTTATATTACGTTTTTTGCTGATGTGCCAAGTTTACATTGGTCTGCTATGCATGGGATTATTATGAGCTGCAAGACAAGGACCTTATCACGCTGAATCCCACCTGATTAAAGATCAATAGTTTAAAGTATGGATTTGCAAAGTCAACTAAAATGTGATTAGCATTGAAACATCTTCAGTTAGCACCACAAGCCCCAGGTGGCGAAAATTAAGGACTTGACATTTCTTTGTGTTTTTATGAAAATAACCAAATGGATTATATTTATCTGCCTCCAAGGCCTCGGTTATTTTCTCATGTGTTTGCTTCGCTCAGTTAGTACAGAGAGGAGAAGGGCAGGAATAAGTGGAGACAAACTTCATCACATGACAGTCATGTGAAAGCGTTGGCACTGTCTCTCAGCAAACACCTTGTGGCAACAGGTGAGTTTCACTGACATGTGACAGCAGAGTAAATCTCCAGAGGAACATCTGACTGTTCGTTTGAGTCTCGTGACATTTAGGATTCACGATAAGAAGTTGACAAGGAACTTAAAAACATATATGTTTTCCAAAACAAGCACTGAGTGAATTATATTGGCTTTTAGGAGACTAGATATTAAATTAATCCATTTTGCAGTCTCCAAATGTTTTCATATTCAAGACGTAACTACACTTTTTGTGATAAGAAAATAATAAATACTCAGTGGCTTCACGATGAGCCAGAGCACACTGAATATGACGTCCATGAATGGTCGAAGGGGAGCTTTTCTGTCTGAGCAATGATTGTTTTTGGCCAGACGCCAGTAAATAGAAGGGTTTTATAGAATAATTGGACTGGCAGTTGAATGACAAAATAAAAGATTAGTGCAATTAATTGGATTGGCACAACTTCAGAGGCGGAGCTGTGGAAAGAATGTAACAAATCCATTTTGAAGAGTTTTGTTCAGCACAAGTGCAGTGACCACTTACATCAAACGGAAAGTCAATGGGCAGTCAATGGGCAGAAGTAAAACTTTTCCTACTTTGTATTTTATTATATCCGTTTTTGCTGAATTCGTGCTATAGCATGGTCTCACTGGTGAGCAGTTTCTGTTAATTGTCATGAAAAGTGAGAAAATAGAGAAAGGATGGATGAGTCGCTCAATTAAAGTTGTCGAATCTGCCAACGGTTTAAACCGGCATGAATATTTCTGGCCAGTTTGGGTCAGAGCAGCAGGCTTTAAAGAGATGTGGTGGTTAACCGGCTGGCAACGTTCTTTATTAACACATGTTACTGACATTAATAGGATTCAATTGAAGTTGTGTTGGTGCCCACCTGGCGAATGAAGTCTAATAGTCACTGGATTAGTGTCCATTAACCCACTGAGAGAAATACATGTCTTTTTAGCCACTGCTATCGATGTTCTACTATCATTTACCAGCTAATTGCCAATCCTGTTTGGTGTTGGGCAAGGTACAGACGAGTTGTTGGAAATACGCTGCCTGCCTCATAGTTGGTGATTTAGAGGTAATGTGTAGGGCTGCAACCAGAGCAGAGTGAAGAAAGACACTAAAAGGCACTCAGGGAAACGGTGATATGTCTCTGCTAGGAGAGGCTTTTACCATATTGCACATGGCAATGTAGCATACATACATACATACATACATACATACATACATACACACATACATACATACATACATACATTCATTCATACATACATACATACATACATACATACACACATACATACATACATACATACATTCATTCATACATACATACATACATACATACATACATACATACATACATAATGGCTTACAGCCTACGTACGATCAAAAGATGGCGTACGCCAGTTTTTAAGCAATGTTTGCGATTCATAAAAAACGTGCGGTCCTCCACGCAAACTCTAACCCATGCGCACTAAGCACAAAAACGGGAGAGACGAGAAACTGCGACACCGTTGGCAGAAGGAAGAATGGAGAGAAATGTGTGGAAATAATACCATAAATAAAATGTTACCTCTCATTTATCACATATGAAGAATTCGTTTGCAAACATTGATTAAAGCCAATCTTAAAATGATTAAACAAACGCCTGCTTGAGACTCCTCAGTGCACACAAGAACATAACTTGGAGAAATAAATAAATACGGATATGTTATTAAACCACCTCGAATATGTTGTGTTAATGTTATGACATGTTTTCTCATAAATGATGCGGTACACAGGAGGACAGAATTACGTCTAAACTGACGCCGTTTTGTATTTCTATAGGTTGTAGATAAGAGCATAGTTTTATACTATCATGTTTAATCGTGTGTTATGCCGTTTGCCAAGACTTGATAAGTCGCTCATAAAACACAGGAGGTATGGAAACTAAGAACACCATTTGTTTGGTAGATTTGGCAGCTGATATGTCTCAACACATTAGTTGTATTTCGCACAGCTGATCAACAGCTGGAACACAAACCAACTAATAAAAAAACATGAATTGACTCCACTCCGCAGGGATCCCCCGATCTTACAGTTTCTCATCATGGGGGGGGGGTCCAGAAAAACACTGCCTGAGGAAGGTTATGCGTATTTTGTCATTAACTTTTTTCGGACCACTTATTTATTTATTTTGGTGACGATCCAACCTCCATGCTGCTACTCTGGTTCCAACTGCATCCACCAAACAATGTGATTTGTCTCCACCTTCTCAAAAGAACCAAAATCTGACTTTTGGCTTCCAAGCCAATATTTCAAGGATGCTACGTCATCGAGTGCCGCCGAAGGACTGTTCCAATCTCCAGCATACTTGGAATTCCACCGAGGCCGGGTCCTTGGTTTGGGGGAAATTTCGAGGCTGCACATGGGTAGACTTCGCGTCCTTAAAATCCCCACAATGCAACGGACCAATTTCAAAAACCCTTGCGGAGAATGGCTGAACCGATGCAGCACACATTTAAATGTAAGTATGTAGTGGCGTAGAACATGTGTTGGTATATATGTTACTTTGTTACATTTGTTTGTTATCACGAAAAATATGTTCCGTGAAAGTAAAGCAAGTTCATAATTAGATAGACATCGTGAGGTATTTATTTTTGGTACAGTTTATGTTGAAACCGTTAGTGGCACACTTGTTAGCCTGTTCCATTCTTCTTCGTTTTCCATAGCCGTGGCTTGGAAGTATACTTGCTTCGTTTCTGAAGGAAGTGACTTGGAAGTACGCGACTACCAAGCCAGCATCCTCGTGATTGAGAAACGGCCACGGTGTGAAATGTCTTTTTTAGCTGTTCTGTCGTCATGTCCTGCGATCTTCTTCATGCAGTCAATCAAACATGAATATTAATACGGGACGTTTCTTTGACGCAAAAGCTGCGCCGCATTTCGAGTTGATTGTGATTTATAAAGGGAAACCGACGTAGGACGTGCCGCACGCAAGTCCTGTGCCGGTACGCAGTGTTTTATGAATCGGAAAATGTCTGTGCGTATTTATTTACTTTGCCCTACGTAAGCAACCTTCCCACGTGAATCCTACACTAGGCTTTATAAATGAGGCCCCAGAGCTTGGACTAGACGTGAGAATTCCCAAAGTGTAACCCGATCTGTACACACAAAAGAAAAGGAAACCTTAGCTGCTACTAGTAGTAGTCCGCTCACTCCTTGACTGATATATATATAAAATTAACAAAATGAAAACCATGCTCTCAATTGAAAGGTAACCTATTATGCAAAATCCACCTGTTCATGTCTCTTCTTGATCAACATGTGTCCCCTCTTCTTGATGTCTCTTCTTCATCAACATGTGCCCCCTCTTCTTCATGTCTCTTCTACATCAGCATGTGTCCCCTCTTCTTCATGTCTCTTCATCATCAACATGTGTCCCCTCTTCTTCATGTCTCTTCTTCATCAACATGTGTCCCCTCTTCTTCATGTCTCTTCTACATCAACATGTGTCCCCTCTTCTTCATGTCTCTTCTACATCAACTGTGTCCCCTCTTCTTCATGTCTCTTCTACATCAACATGTGTCCCCTCTTCTCCATGTCTTTTCTACATCACCATGTGTCCCCTCTTCTTCATGTCTCTTCTACATCAACATGTGTCCCCTCTTCTTCATGTCTCTTCTTCATCAACACGTGTCCCCTCTTCTTCATGTCTCTTCTTCATCAACATGTGTCCCCATCTTCTCCATGTCTCTTCTACATCAACATGTGTCCCCTCTTCTTCATGTCTCTTCTACATCAACACTTGTCCCCTCTTCTTCATGTCTTTTCTACATCAACATGTGTCCCCTCTTCTTCATGTCTCTTCTACATCAACATGTGTCCCCTCTTCTTCATGTCTCTTCTACATCAGCATGTGTCCCCTCTTCTTCATGTCTCTTCATCATCAACATGTGTCCCCTCTTCTTCATGTCTCTTCTTCATCAACATGTGTCCCCTCTTCTTCATGTCTCTTCTACATCAACATGTGTCCCCTCTTCTTCATGTCTCTTCTATATCAACATGTGTCCCCCTCTTCTTCATGTCTCTTCTTCATCAACATGTGTCCCCTCTTCTTCATGTCTCTTCTACATCAACATGTGTCCCCTCTTCTTCATGTCTCTTCTACATCAACATGTGTCCCCTCTTCTTCATGTCTCTTCTACATCAACATGTGTCCCCTCTTCTTCATGTCTCTTCTACATCAACATGTGTCCCCTCTTCTTCCTGTCTCTTTTACATCAACATGTGTCCCTTCTTCTCCATGTCTCTTCTACATCAACATGTGTCCCCGCTTCTTCATGTCTCTTCTACATCAACATGTGTCCCCTCTTCTCCATGTCTTTTCTACATCACCATGTGTCCCCTCTTCTTCATGTCTCTTATACATCAACATGTGTCCCCTCTTCTTCATGTCTCTTCTACATCAGCATGTGGAAACAGGGCTGAAACAGAGGGGATTATGGGTAATGCTGCAACGATCTATTTGGTGTTTCAAGCCAAACACTTCAGAGACATAATATATTGATGAAAAACAGTATAATAGGGGACCTTTAAATGCTAACTCCTGTCAACTCTCTGCATTCCGCTTGCTTTGTCTTGGTCTCGCTCGGCTGACTCTCCACACCCCACTAGGTAAACTCTCCATTGCTTTCCTGGCAGATATTACCTCTGCAGTCTTGCATAACGCCCCGAACTAGCTCCCTTCCAGCTGTACTCCCTCACATCGCTGTGATTCATCGCCGGACCCCTCCTTGATCCCTATCGCAAATAGGCCCTTATCAGTCAAGAAGGCCCTCTTGAGAAATCCATCCTTTTTTCATATGCGCCATTCGCTCGTAAAGGAATTCCAATAAGGCGGCGTAAATCAAGGCTAACGCGCCTCTGTTCTCCGGCCTCAGGCAGAGTCAACATTGTGCTGGCGCTGGGCCTGAAAGCAGGACCGCGTTGGGAAGCGGCGCTTGTAAAAGGAGTTATTTGATTTGGCTGACTAGGCACAACCGGTATAGTTATGTTTCAACATTCTTTAGCTAATGGTCCATGTTACAGCTAGTTTGCACTCGGGGGATTAGAAGGGAGTGGATACAAAGATGGCAGCACTTTGAAACATTTTATTCTGCTGTTTCAACCTGTGTATCGACCTGTGAATAAATATAGTACAATGCCCACACAATAACTCTGAGTGAGGGGACGCAAGGTGAAGAGTATGTGATTGAACTAATGCAGCGCTTCATAGCCTTATAATGTGTTGGGGGGTTTTACCTTTCCCGTAGTGTTCAATGGGGTTGTGTGCGTGTAAATCAGGCGTGGGGAACCTTTTTCTTCTCAAGGGCCAGTTCAATTTTTACAACATCATCAGAGGGCCGTACAAATGATTGAACTCAACGTCTGCTTAAAAAAACAAAAATCACAGCCCATTCATTTGGCTTTTCTTTCATGCTGTGCAAAGAAAAAGCAACCTCTTAATCCAGATATCTTGCCATGACTCGCGCATGCACATGCACGGTGTGGCATGACCACCAAACAGAAAGATATGGACACAAGATGTGTGCAAATGTATTTAGTTTCATATCCATGTGGACATGATTTAAGTGGGGGGGGACCTAACCTCCTCTAGGGGGGTCCAGGGGCATGCTCCCCCGGGAAGATTTTTAACTTAAATGTTGAAGTTAAAAGCATCGATCTGGTGCACTTTGAGAGCAACATTAGGAGATCTATGGACACATCTCTCAACACCCAGATGAAACAGAACTGTAAACAGATTTTATTTTACTTTATGGGTATTTTACAAATCACTCCCCTTTCAAACTATATTCTTGTTTATTAATAACAACTTTTTTTTACTGTCATATAGTATTTTATACCTGTTTACTTTATTCTCTTGTGTTTGTATAACTATAATGATCATATAAAGATGTGCCTTTACCTCACTGGTTGTAGAGAAAGCTTCTTATATTCGTTAGCATAGCTAGCTAACCAGATGCTAATAACAACAAAGTTATTGACTGAATGGTCGATCGCCACTGGGCTTAAGTTACCAGTTGGTACACTCAAATGAGAAAGTACTTTGTAATGGGAAGCTTCCTGGTGTGTGTTACTGTGGGTTTGCAAACAGGGCGCTTCTTAAAAAAGTGGAAATCTCTCTGTGAAACCACCTGGAGTAAATAAAGGTTAAAATATTTGACTTAAGTAAAGAGATTTGTTTTGATGATAATAAAAGTGAATACCGTTGGGTGGGTTTTGTCCTTAAAAAGATGATCTTCAAGTGGGACACGACAACCTTGTTGTAAACCTGATGTTGACACATGGCGAAAACTCTGAAGCTTTGTTGGCCTCCAATACAATCATCACTCGAGGTTTTTTTCGTTGTATTGCATGTCTGCCAACAGCAATCTGACTTGTGTCACTCTCTGACAGTCTATCACTGTTTCAGCACTTTTGCAGACGGATCCCCTGTGTTTCAAACTGACAGCCCAAATGCAAGTGATGGCGTCTGGCCAGCATCGCTCACTGAGAGTAAAGGTTTGTGGAACACACCCATGCTTCTGTCACGTGGAGTTTGCTCATCATTCATCATCAAGACAAGTCTTTCAACACTCGATGGTGCAGCAGCAGGGCAAACAGAAGTCAGCAAATGGGGCTTTACACTCCGCTCAGTTGATATAATAACAGTATTCGGACAACAACTCCCAAATAAAATGTCATGTGCTCTTAGCAAGTGGCGGGTTAGGCTCCACTGTATGTTGGATATGAACCAATGAGCATGCTCGTGGATGAAAGAGATCTAAATCAGCAAGCACGTCTAAAATTGGCTTTCCACAAATTTAAATATTGAAATAAATCATGAATTTGGAAAACAGATTACCATCAATCAGGTTTCTTTCTGCTACCGTTTGTCTCCAAGCAGGCTTACGGGAAATAATACCTACCCTGATTTTCCTGAAACTTAGCGGAAGGACACACAAGAAGAACCCATTAAATGTTGCACTTAAATAAGATTTACGAGGCATTTTGTAATTGATGTGTCTGTTTCAATAACACGACCAGACAAACCATTTGTGCTGCATTTGGTGGTGTCGGAATAAAAGACAAATGTCTCGTAGATGACTCACTCTGAACAACATCTGAGAGACAGCCATCAACGTGTTGTTTAAAAGCTCTGAGCAATAAATACAAGACGTCTTTGGACTGTCCGTATTGTTTCCACGATACAACTTCAAACTCCCCACACACACAAGTCAGGAGAAAGACCTGGGAACACCTAAGAGACACATGAATGCACCATTGGTCTTGGGGAATGTCTGCACTTTTATGATGCCATTCAAATTTATTTATTACATATTTTCGAAGACTCTACCACTGAAGTTCTTCCAATCTAGTTAATCCCACACATCTTTATTTTGTTATTTTAAGGTCCTGGTCATTTCTACTGATCATAATTCCATTGTTGAGGTCTCCTAAAATAGATTTATATTGTGCAATTTTCCAAAATCGCATTGGTTTCTTCTTCTTCTTTCATGTAAGGTCAGAGGTCCAACTCGGTGTCATGTAGCCATGCCCGCATCTCTGGTCCTACGTCGAAGAGGCTGGCTTCCGAGGGTGGTCTATATAAAGGGCAGGTGGTTATTATATGTTCGGCAGTCTGTTCAGGGTCACCGCACTTGCATGCAGCACTGTCTGCCAGGCCCCACTTCTTCATTGATGTTTTGAAGCGAACAACCCCAGTTCATAGGCGGTTTAGTGTGGTCCATTGCCGGCGTGGTAGGTCATCTCCTCCTATGGCGCCATAGGAGGAGATGACCTACCACACCGGCAATGGTTTCTCATACAGCATCTCTGTATAGTATGTGTATTCACTCTCTGTCCTAAACGGCTTGTTGGAGCTCCTGCCCCCCCCTCCCTATGAGCCCAGTGGCTGTCTGCAAGCCACTCACAGCCTCACCGCGTCCCGCCGTCTCAGGGAGGAGAAATCGGCGGAGCTGCAGCTGAGAAAAGATTGAGTGTGTGTGTGTGAGGAAGTCAGCGGATTGGCCCATTTGGACCAATCCACGGACTTAACGTAATGGCTCCACGGATTGGTCCCTTTGTATGGGCACGTCACTGTACCCTGGAAGAAAAAGAGAAATCTCCAACGAGGCGTTCTGGGGCAGCACAGACAGGTATTTTCTGTGTTAGAGTTTTACTCGCTACAGGGTGCTCTTTGAGGGTTTGTGACTGCAGACCGTTTACATGCAGAACCTTCATAACACACAAGGGGACCGGTGATAACCGGAAAAGCATGACATGGGCCCTTTAACAGCCAGTCTATTATTTCTATAAGTGAATAGAAATAAACACAGGAGTACTTCGGCCATCAAATCATAAAATGAGGGAATATCTATTGCAATAATGCTCCAATCTTCTGAGAAAAACATGAAGCTTTCCTGGCCTTACTTACCTTTGATGTGTGTTATCCTTTAGATGCGTGTGTTATAAACCAATTTATGTATCTCTTTTTAGTAATATCCCTAAAGGCCTGTAGGTGAATGCCAGAGTTGAGCTGATTCATATATGTCAGTCTAAAGTTTCCTCTGAAACTCGATACTGCAACACAAACAAGACCTTTAAAAGGAAGGGTGTCATCATTAGTCAAAAATGATACATCACTGGTTTCAATGCCAAACCTGTTACTGGCCACTTCTAGAAACTACACTTGTTTATAGTCTGCCTTTAAATAAAGACAGGGAGAGATTAGACTTTGTTTCATGATGGATTAAAAGTCCAATCATATTAAACCAGACCGATATTGAATGAGACGTTCAAAGTTTAACACATGTATTTGCAGAATCGATGTACAAGGGGAGAAAGAGAGCTTCAATGTCTTCAGGTGTATCGCTATCCACTTCACTTCCTGGAAATATTCAGCCATACTTGTCTTTTCACTGGCACTCATGTATCTTTGAGGAAGAAAACTTATTTCACAAACCCAAGGTTCATGAGACACAATAAGGCACAGTCACCTCATATATTTGCATTAAACATAGAAGCTTCTTTCAAACTTCGATGTGTCTTGCTCAAGTGTCCTTGAACACAACCCTGAATCACTCCTACTGCAAAGATAAAGGGACCGTTGCCAAAATGTCTACCCTGCGCATCAATGGCGTATTACAAAGGATAGAAAAACAGCAATAGCAGAGGCGGACGTCCAAGCTTCACTTGACAACCTACATATATCAAAGGTCTTTGAAACACAACAGTAAATGCTCAAGAATCGATAGTTACGGCTGTAACTACGGTTCTATGAGTCCCGGATGACCGCCAGAGGCGGTGCTTTAGCACTGGATATGTCCATCGCGCGCATGCGCAGCTCGAGTACCAATAACAACAAAGTCACCTGTGACCCACGTGACACCGGCTATATCAGCCGGTATTGTCAGAGGATCTGTTCCCCGAATCTTCTCGCGAGCACACAAGAATTCTGAGTGACAGGGAACTCTGGCGGTCATCCGGGACTCATAGAACCGTAGTTACAGCCGTAACTATCGTTCTATTTCGTCCCTACTGACCGCCAGAGGCGGTGCTTTAGCACTGGATGACCTATACCAACAATGTCATGAAGAATCCAAGCCCTTGCTCACCACTGGAAGCAGCGGAGCTCGGCAAAAGGACCACGCCCAAAGAATGGGGAGTGGCGACATTGACCTGATGACAACTGGAGAATGTGCCAGAAGACGCCCACGACGCCGCGGCGCAGATGGTCTCCAGGGGCACCCCTCTCAGGGCAGCCCAATATGTTGAGATGCTCCTTGTAGAGTGGCATCTCAGCCTGGTGGCAGGGGGCGGCCACTGGCCCCGTAAGCCTGTGAGATGGTATCGACAACCCAGTGGGGAAGCCACTGGTTAGAGGGCCTAACCTCCTTTAGTGCCGCCAGGGCAAACTCAAGAGTTGCTCCTCCTGCCGTATACAGGCAGTAGCCTTGATATACGCCCTTTGGGCACCCCCCGGGCACAGCAACTTCGATGTGCCGTACTCCTGAATGTCAAAGCGTGCCAGCTGGGCAGGCTGATTGAAGTGAGTTTGTGGAAGGACCCCGGGCGGGAATGCCACATTTGCCCAAAGGGCAACGCATGAGAGTCCCACCTCGGGCATGTATTGTTTATGGAGAGGACATGCAACTCCCCGACTCGCTTCCCTGAGGCTATGGCAAGCAGAAATGCTGCCTTTGTGGGCAGCCACCTAAGCCCCACCTGGGCCAGGGGCTCGAAGGGAGGAGGTGATAGGGCATCCGGCAGCAAGGGCAGGTCCCAAGCCGGAGCCCTCGGGGTGCAAGGGGGACGCTGCCGTAAAGACCCTCTCATAAAGAGGGACACCGACCTGTGGCACCCCGCCGTGGCGCCGTCGACCCGAACATGTCGGGCAGAATCGCAGCCACATAAATTCAGAGTGGAGTGAGAACGTCCACTATCTAGAAGGGACTGTTGTCTAAGCAACAACGTACATGCTGTCCCCAAGGAACACGCACATTCTTGCCCCCCAGTTGGGGTAGAAAGTGCGTGAGTGCAAGCTGCACGGCCCGAAGCTCTAGCACGTTGACCCGGCGCGCACTCTGCTGGGCAGACCACTGACCCTGAACGGTCCTGCCCTGCCGCACTGCACCCCACCCTGAGAGACATGCACCTATGGTGATGGTCTCCTGGCGGGATGGGATGGCGCCCATGGGCACGCCTACCAGAGATAGGCCCTGCCCCTCCAGCGTGACGGAGAGTGGAGCAATGCTGCGACACCCTGACTTCACTGTGCCTGTGCCACTTGGCGTCCAAGTGAAGGCTGTTCAGCCACATCTGCATGGGGCGCAACGACAGCGGGCCTAAGGGCCCAGCGGCCGAGGCAGCTGCCAGTCTGCCCAAGGGCCGGAGGAACTGAATATAAGGCACCCTCTTGCCCGGCCCACGTGGAAGTAGGCATCCCTCGGTTGGGAACCACTCCACCTGTGCGTATGCAGTAGTCAGCATATAGAATGGCAGCACCTTCAGGAATCTGTTGATTCCTCTGAGGTCCAAGATCGGGCGAAATCCGCCGACTTTCTTGCTCACGAGAAAGTATGCCGAGTAGAACCCCCTGGCTAAGCAGAGGGTCTTACTGGGTTGATTGCGTCCTTGGACAAAAGGACGGACAACTCTTGGCCCAGAGGTAGGGCCCCTGCCGGATCGCTGACGACTGTCAATTAGACCCAGCCGAAGGCTAGGGGCCGGAGCTGCGGTCCGTACCCCTGGGTTAAGGTGAAAACCACCCAAGGGACGGAAGTACAGACTGCCCAGAAACTGAGCTGCTGCTGGGAAAGCAGCCGCCGACCACCCTCGGGATTTCAGAGCCTAGCCCCCCGGACCCTGGAGCCTCTTGGGGGGTTCCGGTCAGGCTCTGGGGCACGAGGCCGCCTGGAAGGCGGGCGACATGGGGCACGAAAGTCATTGGGAGGCGGTTGAGTGGGCCGCTAAGACCTCTGCAGACCACCCCTGTAATCCAGCGGCTGAGTGCGGCTGCTAGAGTGGCCCCTGGGCCTGCTGGGAGTGGGCACAGGTCTGCGAGGACCCGAGTGCTGCTGCCTGGTCTGCCTAGCTTGGGTCGGCACACTCCAGTGCCTCCGAGGGCAGCTGATCTAAACAGCTCCCCTGGCTCGACTGGTACGCGACGGAGGACTCTCCGTCAACCGGAGGAGGTGCGTCAGCCGAAGGAGGGGAGCCAACCGAAGGAGGGGCGCCAACCGAAGGAGGGGCGCCCACCGAAGGGGGGGGGTTAGCAGCCCCTACACCGGGCCCAGGCTGAAGGGCCAAGAGGCGACTTCATCATGCCCCTATCGGCAGCTAGCCGATCCACTTTAGAGGACAGCCTATTTCTAGTCCTTCTATTGGGGGGAGCACACAAAGCCATCGCTCCCTCAAGTCGCCGGGAACGGCCGAATTGATCTGGAGGAGTACGTGACAAGGAGAGGTGTCTGTTGGCTGCTGCCAGACGTTCCACCTCAGTGATTCGAGCCACTCTGAGCACCCGAGGCATGCAGCTACAGCTCATGCAGGCGTTTACCGTGAGAACCTCCCTCAGATGCTCGAATTTCGTCCCCATAGACCGCCAGAAGCGGCCGAGGCAGGAGGGGCAGCGGTCGTGGCCGTCCTCGGGCTCAAGAGAAACCCTACAGGCGCTACATGAATGAACCATTCTGTAGGTAGCCAGATGCAGCGTAGCCAGGAGCGGGTGCGGGAACACAGCCTTCACCAGCTACCTGCTTAATGGAAAGAGTAGAGCGTTGCTGCTACTCGCCGAACAGAAAGAGGGATGTAATTACACCCACGTTACGGCAGAGGGAGCGGGAGCGAGATCACTGCCTTCACCTAGCTGGATTAGTAAATAAGGCAGTTTACCAAGAGCGGGGGCGAAAACACTGCCTTCACTGGCTGAGCTAGAGGCGAGTGCCAGATGCAGCGTAACCGGGAGCGGGTGCGGGAACACAGCCTTCACCAGCTACCTGCTTAACGGAACCAGGCAGTTTAGCGTCTACCAGGAGCGGGGGCGAGAACACTGCCTTCCCTGGTTAAATTAAGACGAATGCCAGATGCAGCGTAACCGGGAGCGGGTGCGGGAACGCGGCCTTCACCAGCTACCTGCTTAACAGAATAAACAAGGCAGTTTAGCGTCTACCAGGAGCGGGGGCGAGAACACTGCCTTCACTGGTTGAGTTAGAGACGAATGCCAGATGCAGCGTAACCGGGAGCGGGTGCGGGAACACAGCCTTCACCAGCTACCTGCTTAACAGAAAAACAAGGCAGTTTGGCGTCTACCAGGAGCGGGGGCGAGAACTGCCTTCACTGGTTGAGTTAGAGACGAATGCCAGATGCAGTGTAACCGGGAGCGGGTGCGGGAACACAGCCTTCACCGGCTACCTGCTTAACGGAGAAACAAGGCAGTTCCGCGTCCACCAGGAGCGGGGGCGAGAACACTGCCTTCACTGGTCGAGTTAGAGACGAATGCCAGATGCAGCGTAACCGGGAGCGGGTGCGGGAACACAGCCTTCACCAGCTACCTGCTTAACAGAAAAAACAAGGCGGTTTGGCGTCTACCAGGAGCGGGGGCGAGAACTGCCTTCACTGGTTGAGTTAGAGACGAATGCCAGATGCAGTGTAACCGGGAGCGGGTGCGGGAACACAGCCTTCACCGGCTACCTGCTTAACGGAAAAACGAGGCCGTTTGGCGTCTACCAGGAGTGGGGGCGAGAACTGCCTTCACTGGTTAAGTTAGAGTCGAACGCCAGATGCAGTGTAACCGGGAGCGGGAACACAGCCTTCACCGGCTACCTGCTGAACGGGAAGAGTAGAGCGGTGCTACTACTCGCCGAACAGAAAAAGGGATGTAGCTATATCCGCATTACCGGTAGAGGGAGCGGGAGCGAGAGCACTGCCTTCACCTAGCTGGGTAAAATAAAGAAGCTAACAGTATACGCAAGACGTTAGCCGAGCGGCTGCTGCTAACGATCAAGCGAGATCAAGTCAAATAACACACATGTTTAAGACCAGATAACTAGCTTCTAAAGAATAGAATAGCACAGAGCCGTAGTTACAGCAGTAACCATGGCCAGGGCTCACACGGCATCTAACCGTAGTTACAGTAGTAACTATGGCCAGTACTTACACGGCTTAGCACCGTCGTTACAGTCGTAACTCTGGCCAGTACTTGCACGGCTTGGATACTTACACAGCATAGAGCCGTAGTTACAGTAGTAACTCTGGCCAGTACTTGCACGGCTTGGAACCGTAGTTACAGTAGTAACTATGGCCAGTACTTACATGGTTTAGAACCGTAGTTACAGTAGTAACTATGGCCATTACACGGCATAGAGCCGTAGTTACGGTATTGCCTATGGCCAGTACGTGCACGGCTTGGAACCGTAGTTACAGTAGTAACTATGGCCAGTACTTACGGCTTAACCCCGTAGTTACAGTATTAACTATGGCCAGTACTTACACAGCTTGGAACCGTAGTTACAGTAGTAATTATGGCCAGTACTTACGGCTTAGAACCTTAGTTACAATAGTAACTGTGGCCGGTGCCTAAAAGTGTCAGCCAACGGCTGCCCACTAGACAATATAATATTGGGAGGATGAAATCCTCCTTAATGGCCATACATGCAGAGCACACGCCCACAGTGAAGATTGTTCTCTGCATATCGTCCTAGTGCTAGGAGTCTAGTACTAGGAGCAGTAAATACCACGATATAGCGCTACTGCAACCATACCATGCGTTTACCGGGAGCAGCAGCGAGAGCACTGCCCTCACCGGCTGAGTTAAATAATGAAGCTTAACCGTACATGCAAGGTGTTAGCCAAGCGGCTGCTGCTAACAATCAAGCAACCAAGTCAGAACACAATGTTAAGACCAGATAATTAGCTTCTAAGAAAGAGAACAGCCCACATAGAACCGTGTCTGGTTACAGTAGTAACCGCACATGCCGAGCACACAGCACCCGCCGTGAAGATGTTCTCTGCAGATCATCCTAGTGCTAGGAGTCTAGTACTAGGAGCAGTAATACAACGAACTAGCGCTACTGCAATCAAACCCTATGCTACAGGGAGCGGGAGCACTGACCTGAGTTAATAGTTAAGCTCAACAGCAAGGTGTTAGCCAAGCGGCTGCTGCTAACAAACAAGCGACCAAGTCAGAACACAAATGTTAAGACCAGATAATAGCTTCTAGAAAATAGAAAGTACTTACCTTACTTTCTGCATCTAAACGAAAAACGGGTTTAAAGACACTCTTGGCTTTCCATACTAAATCGAATGAGGGACGCAGCCAAAGCTGGGACTCAAATGTTAATGATAGCTCGGGCACAACGCCACAACCAGAACTTTCAAAAGAGCATAAGGGCAACTTTATGGGAGAGGAAGCGGAACACTGTCGTCACCAGAAAGTCTAAGCCACAAACAATAAGACGGTAATCAGGACAACTTGGCTGGGAGCGGGTGTGGAAACACAGCCATCACTAGCAACAAGCTGACACAAACCTGTCTGTCGCGGCTCTGCACAGCCGGCCACAGCTCCTGGAGGACGCGTCTAACGACCCGTAGCTCCGACTGTCAGTCGCGAAGCTTCACGCGGCCAGCTGTTTGCAGAGAAATCCCTCCGATCAAACGTTCAAACCTGAACGCTGTAGGCTACGAAAACGTAGCCACGGTACCCTCGCGCAGCGAGAAGATGAAAAGGAACAGATCCTCTGACAATACCGGCTGATATAGCCGGTGTCACGTGGGTCACAGGTGACTTTGTTGTTATTGGTACTCGAGCTGCGCATGCGCGCGATGGACATATCCAGTGCTAAAGCACCGCCTCTGGCGGTCAGTAGGGACGAAATAGAACCTTTGTTGGGGTTGTTTATACCATAACAAATATAAAGCAAGGGAACACAGTTATTATATGTTACTGCATAGGTGCTTTAAACTATCTTAGATTTCTTAAAATGTTCAGCTTCCCAATGGAAACTAAAGTCGCAGCTCATTAGTTACACACATTTTGAATATATCTTTTAATTGGAGCAAGTTTCTAAGAGAACCCTGCAGTGGATGGTACAGACATCACAGCTGCTAATACAAGTATTTCCTCTGTAAAATATATATCTGTTGCTCTATTCCCGACTGGCTTTGGCAAGAGTTTTATTGAAAGATGGTTCATTCAATTACCTGCCAAGTATTTTGGAAAGTGACTCAATGACAGCTTCTCATGGGTCTATGTAAACAAAACATCTGGCACGTCAAACTCAAACACAAACTGAACAGTTTTCAACAACTTTATAATCAGCTTAAGGGCAAAATCTGAGAAAGAAAATCAGAGATCAAGAAAATGCCTCTTGAGGGCAGCCGAAAAATGTTATCAACATTGACGACAATCACCTTTTAAGTTAAAATGGCAGACTTGCAGGAAAAGTTACAGACGTTACACAATTACATTAACTTGTCATTTATTTGTGGTCGTCTTTCCAGCGAATGTTAGTCCGACATTGTCTAATTTAGCTCTTCAATCAGTTGTTAATTGCAAAGGCTATATCTATGAAGAACCATTGTGTGCTCTAGTTGGTCTCTGTTGTGATTGGTCAACCGCTTAGAGATGTCCCGCCCCTTAGCCTATCACATACAATGCGTTGGAGTGCTAGCCAATAGAAACTTAGTGTTCCATAGTGATGTCACTATGTTCCGTAAGTAAAGAAAGGAGGCTTTTCAGGCGGGGGGGGGGGGGGCGAGAAACTCCTTCTGTAGAGAACATAGGGATTTTAGTCTTTGCCGCTCCTTTACATGCACTAAAACTATATAACAAACCACAGGAAAGGGAAAAGCCAAAACGCATAATAGGGCCTCTTTAAACTTTTGGAGACAACTATCCAAATATTGCGTGACGGAGTTGTCGGGGGGGTCAAGCCCGTTTCGAATGCATTTTCCCTGCGGGCGCTTTGGATGTTGCAGTTTGATTGATGGCCCTTTTGTACTCTGTGAGGACCAGGAAATTGCATCACAAAGTGAGTGAATGGTGTCGTTGTGCTGACTGATGTCTTATCTCAGTGTGGGGGGGTCGGGTGGATTTGCAAGAGCGCTTCCCCACTCAGATTTGTGTCAGTATCTGTGTGTGATGCATGTGTAGGACTAGATACTGCTGTGTGAATGCCCATGATTACATGTTCTGCATATAAGTCTGTGTTGGGAGGGGAGTTGGGGGGCAGAAATGGGTCAGGCCCAATCAAGGGGAAAGACATCTCTATCAATGTTTGCTTTCGACAGATGAGATCTTTAACAATGATCTCGTCTGACATCTTCTCATTCATTCATAATGCTGTTTGCTCTCCGACTGACGCAGGGGACCGTGGATCTGATCTGGAGATAAATCACACAGCAGATACAGTCGGTTTAATACAGTTTCCTCCAGGGTGAAAGCACGTGCTCCATAAAACCATCTGAGGGCATTTTTACATGTACATCGCGTGGATTTAGCGGTTCTCTCATCAGCTGCAAGTGCCGTGTTAGAATAAACGGAGATTAGTTGAAATGTAAAGGACCAAATGGTCGTGTGAAATGGTAACAGCCACGCAGCAACGATATTAAAGGGTACAGAGGCGTTCAGGTGGTTTTTAATGGCACGAGCAACATAACTGCAAACTGAGGAAAACAGAAAGGCATTATGGGTAATCACATTTTTTTCTCAATGTTTAGTTTTGTGATTAGATTGAATTTATATTCCAATTGTGTAAGCAATCAATTGTTACGAACCCAGACACTTAGGAGGTAGGACCCAATTGCACGACCCGGGAGACAGAGGTAACGTATTCGTAAGATACTTTATTTTTTCAAGAACAGCAAAAATGATCAACAAAAAATGGAGAACACAATGAAAACGCTCAGGTAGTGAGGATCAAAACTTTCACAAGAGCACTTAGAGAGCATAGACCTGACCGTGGTAAAAGACAAGAGCAAAGATCTGACCATGGCCATAGACGAAAACGAACTGACAAAGAACACCAGGGAATTTAAACACATGGCAATAAGACACAGGTGGGAACAAGGGGGCGGGGCTGAAGCTGCTGGAACTGCTACCCCCGCGACCCGACCACGGATAAGCGGGAGAAGATGGATGGATGGGGCTGAAGCTGATGAGCACAGGAGACACAGAAGGGGTGACAGGTGAAACCAATCAGGGACGGGGCTGGTGCTGATGAGTCTGGAATGACAGGTAAACGGTGAGTGACAAAACAAAAACAGGAAGTGGAAGACAATACAACCAAAAAACAACATAAATCTCAACATTTCTGTCGGTGCACAACATCAATTGAATGTGTAGTTGGTAGGATTGCTGGTATTAAACGCAGAGCAAGGCTGTACTTCAAATGGGTTTTTGCATAATCCCTGTATTATTATCCAAGCAGCAAGAAACAAGCCATTTTTTTTTATTATGATTGACTGAATGATTGATTATGTTCCTGGTTTACAAACAGTAACTATATGTATTCGGTCACATTTAGAAGAAGAAATATAAATGAAAGACCAATCAGGGTTAGGCATCAGTGTTGGACACATTTTCTTGTAAAGATTATTATTTTTGGAGTATTGGAGATTAGTTGTTCCCATGTTAACTTCAATTGTCGCTTGTTGGTCACATGACAACCAACTGACTTGAAAAACGTTGACTTTTTAGTTTGAAGCAGTGTCTAAAAGAAACTGTGTTGGTTTGACCCAACTACCTCAAATGCATACACGGAAACTATCCAGAGTTTCACATAAAAAGCAACGTTAAAGGTGGGGTAGGTAAGTTTGAGAAACCGGCTCGAGATCGCTAGAATTTGAAAATACACAACCGGAGAAAATCTGCGGTGCCCCTCCTCCAACACACACGAACGCGCACTTGACCAATGAGAGCACGAGATAAGTTTGTGCCCCGATGGAAGGCTGACAGGCAGGTAGGCCATCCAATACGTTTAGCCGGGCCGATTGGTTGTACTTTTTACAGTACCACGGCTTCTACAGATGCATTTTTTTATGGATTTTTTGTCAAAGCACTTCAGATATTCATTGCTATCGGGATGTTAAGAGCATTCCATGGAATATAACAAAAAGTGTATCTCGAACCGGTTTCTGAAACTTACCTACCCCACCTTTAAAAGAGAAGAAACATATATATATTATTTTTCTTAAACATTGTCTTTCCCTATTTTTTCAATTAGGTGAAAACCCAAACATTTAATTTGTCTCCCTTATGGTCAGGTTGTGAAGTCCTGTGTTAATGTGCACGGTAATCTAAACACGTTGCTTTGCCATCAATCCAGGAATGTTTGTTGCAAGAATCTAAAACTTTTCCTCAGCCATCCAAGAACGTTTTATCACAGGGACCCACATTATGTTATAAGTCAAACACATGCAGCAAGTGACAAATGAACGCCTTATTACAATGCCTCTAAAGTTAATCTATCAAGCGGACACTGAATGCCCCGTCTTTTATTGAGCAGATCAGCACTTTCCTCCCCAGTCCTGACTTTCTGAATGTCGTGTCAGCACTGCCAACTGTGTCAGGGATTACACTCTGCGTGTGGCTGCTACAAATTATTGACTGGCATTATCAGACCGCCGTAATATCGGGCCGTGAACCCCCTCCCTCCCCCAACTCATCTGACACCATCGTTCACTCCCACTCCACAACTCCCCAGGCAAGGCTGCTGCACTATTTTCAGCCTCTAGGCCCAATGCCTGACATACTAATTATATAACAGCGATGCAAGCTCACTTTCTTGCTGCTCCATTTCTTTTCTGTGCCATAGTTTAGTGTTACACTCACTCTTTCTTCGTCAGCACGCTGCAGAGCTCCACGTGGGCTTCTGCTCCTCGTGGAAATGCACAGATTAAAACACTGTCATGCTCAGGGCAGGGGTGTAGCATGTGCATGGTTTCATATGTAGAAACATATGTCCTTCAGGTGCAAGAGTTGATTTAACATTTAGCAGCTGAATGAAGCATTTTGCCTAAAAAAGTGCACATTTCTCGACTTTTAAAGCGGCCCTATTATGCTCTTTTAGGTTTTCCCTTTCCTAATAGTGTGTTATAAAGGTTTTGGTGCATGTACATGGTCTGCAAAGGCTATGAGAAAAATAAACCGCTTTTTGTACATGGAGACATGTCTCAGTAGAGGCACAACATAACCATGTGAACCAGAACAGTTGCAGAATATTTCCTCTTCAAGTTGAAATCTTATATCATAAATCTTAAATCTAGGCTTAAACCTTATTTCTTAACAAAACTGCTTCAACTCAATTCGGTCTACGTTGGAATACAAAAACAAAGCCGTTAGACAAACAATGCAAAATACATTCAAATTAGGTATTTTTGTGTACAATATGCACGCCGCATTACCTCTGTATTTTTTGCAGATAAACACTGATGTAAAGTAAAGCCACAGGGCCGTGGATAGTTTTCAGTAACAGCCCTGATGTGCAAAGTAGAAAATTGGACCATTACTCTGAGAAAATGATGGGAGATTTGGTGGAAAATTGCAGCCCCTTTATCTCTTGAGGCAAATGTGCATCCTGTGCGTGGAAGCTAGCCAGAGTTCAGGCATGTGTGCATATTTCACAGCGGGTTATAACTATATGTGTGTGTTTTACGAAGCTGTGTGAGTCTGTAAGCGCTTCACATCCCGTAGGTTGATTTGCATGTGAGGATGTGAGAAAGTGTCTGTTCACAGAAATGTAATCACAAAGCAGAATATATGATTGGTGTGTTTCTCAGAATTACCAATACATTTGTTTTTGTTTGTCGTATTTTTTTGAAACGGATAGTTCGGACCATTCTCTATTTCTTCACAATTACTTACCTATCTCAAAATCATGATGTTTTGTTGAAGATGATGAATGGAGTCTCTGGAATCTGCATGGTGCTTTTGACACCTCACATTATTCGTCTGTGATCCTCGACTACTTGCACAGACCTGAAGAGCTGCGCCCTAATCCTCTGTCGTTTATTATAATTGTGGTGATCCTCAAGGCTACATTCTTGGCCCTCACAGGTTTTGAATATAAATACATGCTACCTCAGATAATCAGACAAAAGACTGCAAACATCCCATTGGGTTCTATGTTGTTTCACAGTTTTGTTTTAATCTAGTATCATAGCTTTTTCCTGCTATTAAAGGTATACGTTGTTATTTTTCTAAAATGTAGTGAAATGCTGACCTGGAAATCCAGCAAGTCGATTCTCGGTCATATTTGGTGACGAATGGTGATCTAGTATTTGTGTATTTGTGGTCAGAGCCCTCAGACTTCAAACACAACGCTTTCTGAGGTCGGACACACGAAGCCATCAGCCTTTTTCCCTTTCAAACGCCATTTTCTTTTGAATAAAATCGAAAGTGCTAAAAAAACATCATTATCAAAAATACTATCTGTTTGAGCATATATGTATGTGCATGTATATCATTATATAACTGCATTCCACAGTGTTTTTCTATTGCAGTGCAGTCCGGGTTTGCGTTGCTTGTCAGTTTTCATTTGAGCTCTATATACATCTAAATATACACATGTATGCACCTGCTTGAATGTGTTAACTGTATGTGCATGTGTGTGTGCATATGTGCAGAAAGCAAGCAAGGCAGCAGCTGACAAAAACATTATTCAAATCATGCTTATCCCCCTCTGACTGCTTAAACCTGACATTTATCTGCAACACGAGCTATTGCTGGAAGTCACACACACACACACACACACACACACACACACACACACACACACACACACACACACACACACACACACGCTACATGCTTGAACAGAGTATTTGGACCACTGTCTATGCTCACATTCAGAAGCCCCTGTGGGATTTGATTCTGGACCCTTGCAAGGTGTTGTTATTGTTCCTCTTTTATTAATCAAGTGTTTAATTTGGGGCGATGCCAGATTATATGGATCGAGACAATGAAAAGAAGCAGATTTTTGTGTCAAGGAGTGTCCTCTGTCCTTCCTCTGTGTACTCTGCTGTTACTTCTGGGACTAGGCTCAAGGATTTTGGAGTGTTTGCTAAGCACCCTTCGCCACCTCCTTATCCCACACCACTGTTTCTTTCACATTGCCACCAAGCTACAAGGACGAGTGAATCCAACATGTGTGTACGATATTAAGCAGAGGCCACCAGCACGTCAACGAGAGGCGGAGCTAGCTAAGTCTTGTCTCATTCGTGTTCTGATATTGCAAAACATGTCAAATGCAATGCCCTCTAAATGCAGTCAAACAATGTATATTGCAATGCTTAATTGTTCAGTAGTCTTTTCAAATATAATGTTGCATGATTAATACTTATTTAATCTTTTCAACCCAATAATCCTATTAAATCTCCCTTGAAGCTTTATTTTTTCTTCAAAGGTCAGACATAGAACATTATGCATCGTCTTGTTCCAGTACTTTAGGCTATCACTCCTTATACTGACCATCCTTTTCAAACTCAGATACATTATCAAATGGGACCTTGAGAATGACTTTATACAGATTTAAATTTTCATCCAGACTGAAATTGAGGCATCTGTGGAAAAGATTGGATCACACCAGAAAAATAAAACATCTGGGACTTCTTAGTTTTATCTGTATGTTGAAATGTTCAATCGGTATTTAAACCAGTTTAATAATGACGCAAATTAAAGGGGCCTATAATCCAAATGTTCAGGTTCATATTTGTATTTAGTGTCTCTATTGTGACTTGTCTTCATGTTTTAATGTTCAAAAAGCTCTTAATTTTGTTCATACTGGCCTGTGCTGCAGCACCTCTTTCACCCTCTGTCTGAAACCACAGTTCGGCAAGATGGCGGACCCAAAAGCAGTATAAACAAGGCAAGCTTTTATTAGCCTAAAAGCTGATACAAAATACAAAACCGGAAGTACAGGCGAAGCAGAACAAAAGGAAAAGTAGAAAACAAAACAAGAATGAACCAGGAGGACTAGGAGGACGCCGGAGGGCAGAGAAGTGAAACAGGAACAGGAAATCCACAAACTAACCATATATGAAAACGGACGAGGAACGTTCTTCTTATTCTACGGGATTTATTGGCGGTTGGCAACCAACGAATGGGTGCCATTAACGCCACCTACTGGACTGGAGTGTGGAGCAGTAGATTGGAAGGAAAAAATAAATAAATGCAAATTAATAAAATGTAAGGGTTGATATCTAATAAAGCAACAAATACAAAAATAAAGAAATTAAAATACATATTTCTATAATTCCGGGTGCTTTTAAAAACATTTGTTAGCAGTTTAAGACTTCTTCTGATGTCCATAGCAGATTCCCCAAAGTAAGGCTGAGTTTTTCCTTAGCTAACTTAGGTAGCTAGCACTCTCCTCTCCTCTTCGTACTTGTGGCAGTCTATTAAGACATGTTTGACGTTTTCCAGTTTATTGCCATCTGTACATTGTCCAGTGGGGTGCATGCCATTCTGTGGAGTTTCTGGTTTAGTCCTGTGGTTCCTATTCCCCAACATGAGCAGGAACCCAAAGGAAGGAGATTTCAAGTCCCCTACATGTAACCCAACTAGCAAGTGCAAGATTTTGTAGACAACATCTACGACGACCAGTGATGTACCTGAACGCGTTCAATGAACGATCGTTCATGAACGCGTTCATATTTTGGGCGAACGTGAACTGAACGTACTGTATTTCGCTAGATGAACGTAATTGAGAACGCGTTCATTCTCAGCGCTGTATAACGGCGTTCAAAAGTGCGTTCATTCTCAGCACTGTATTATAACGGCGTTCAAAAGTGTGCCAGATTCTCATATGCCTTTCAGCCGAAAACCCAGTTAAAACACACCGTAAACAGGCTTCAAAATAATGCGGAAAACCACCCAATCTGGCACAGCAAGCTTCCTGTGACGCGTACGCGCCTGTCACCCCTGGCTGTCGCACTAAAATATAAATATACTAAATATATCAGACTCCTCACAACAAACAATGTGGAACCGCGGAACCGGCGAGCATTGAATGAATGAATTAATTAATTAGTATGGACGAAGCCGAGAGCAGCTGCAGCAGCACTCGCTCAGAGTGAGACTCTACGGCAGTGGTGGGGAACCTCCGCCTCCGTCCGTATACGGCCCGCGAGACAATTTGGTACGGCCCTCGAGGTAATTTATAAACACACGCAAAAAATAAAAAAATGAAAGAAATCTAGACCGCAAAAAAATTAAACAAGCTAGTGCCTGTTTTTCCTGGCCAAGGTCAGGGTCCTTGAACACAACACGAGCCTAACGTGTAATCACGTGGTCTATGTCTCGACTGACAGGGGTGCAGTTCTGACGGAGAGCACCAGAACGCCACTCCAGCACTTCAGGAAATTGACCAGTATCCGATAAGTCCATACACATTCCGCAGGTTTCGGCGTGGCTGTGTCTTTAGTTGAAAGCCCAGTGGCGATCTGCTCATCTGTCATACAGTCAATAACTGTGTTGTTATCATTAGCATCTGGTTAGCTAGCTATGCTAACGAATATAAGAAGCTTTGTCTACAACCAGTGAGGTAAAGGCACATCTTTATATGATCATTATAGTTATAAAAAAAACAAGAGAATAAAGTAAACAGGTATAAAATACTATATGACAGTTATTAATAAAGAATAATACAGTTTCAAAGGAGAGTGATTTGTCAAATATCCATAAATTAAAAGAAAATCTGCTTACAGTTGTGTTTGGGTGTTGAGAGATGTGTCCTGTCCATAGATCTCCTAATGTTGCTCTCATAGTGCAACAAATCTTGCCAGGGGAGCATGCCCCCCGGACCCCCCTAGAGGAGGTTAGGTCCCCCCCACTTAAATCATGTTCACATGGATAGGAAACTAAATACATTTGCACACATCTTGTGTCCATATCTTTCTGTTTTGGTGGTCACGCCACACCCTGCACGTGCATGCATACGTGAGTCATGGTGAGATATCTGGATTAAGACGTTGCTTTTTCTTTGCACAGAATGAAATGAATGGGCTGTGATTTTAGTTTTTTTAAGCAGAGGTCAATAACTTGTACGGCCCTCTGAGGATATTGTAAACATTGAAATGGCCCATTAACATCGTACAGGAGACAAATAATAGCTCGCAGCAACGTATTGAAAAAATAACTATGAACTATAAATTAGTTCATTTTTGAAACCATGAACTTTAGTTCAAAATGTTGAATTATGAACTATGAACTGAACTAGTTCATTTTAAAATGTGTGAACTGTGAACTGAACTAGTTCATGTAGAAAGTGAACTTTCCCAACACTGACGACGACGAACCGACAAGGGACACAAGGGAAAGCAAGACTAAATACACAAGGGTAATCACAAGACAAAACACAGCTGGAGAGTCGAGGTGAAACACAGGGGGACACAATCAGACAATCAGACAGGAGGGAAAACACTGAGACAAGAAGTAAATGCAGACTTGAGACAGGGGGTGAACACCTTTCAAAGTAAAACAGGAAACTGACAGACTCTGACAATTCAAAAATATAATAAACAGATCATGACTATTTGCTCTGATTGGTTAGCTTGGTCGCTCTGTTGTGATTGGATGACTGCTTAGAGATGTCCCGCCCTTTAACCTATCATGCACAATGTGTTGGAGCGCTAGCCAATAGAAAAGTGAGTGTAGTGATGTCACTATTTTGAACCTAAACTAAAGAGTCAAATGGGGGCGTTTCAGGCAAGGTGGGAGTGAAGCTTTGGGATTTTAGCCTTTACAGACCATTTACATGCACTACAGCCTATATAACACACTACAGGAAAGGGAAACCCTAAAAAGCTCTCTTTAAGAGCAATGTGCACTAATGATGAGATGTAGCAATAACGGCTGTTTTTGTTAAACAATGATTAAGTGGTTGTATTTTATATTTTTACCTAAAGCATTAATGTTATTACAGTTGTTGAGCTCTTTCTACATTAAAGGGGACCTATCATTCAAAATCAATGTGTCCCCGGTGTGTCAGGGAACCCACGCAGCGTCAGAAAACAAAACCCTCTCTCTTTTCCTCCGTACCCAAATCTCTAAAAACGGGGAACAACGGAGCTGATCCAGATTTGCGTCGGATATGATGTAATATCGTAAATGTGGACCCACGGCAACGTTGCTATCAGAAACAATGCCCAACTGTTTTGGACGTAATATGGTCTTTGTTTACATTAGCATCGCTAACACTCAGAGCTAACCTGCACTAGAGAGAGTATATGTAAAAAAGCAGGAAATAAAAAAAGGAACTCACCTTGTGATAAACCCGCGAGAGAAAAAGCATTTGAGCTCCATACTGTTTCAGAAATAATGCTTGATGTGGTTTGGAACATGATGGCGTTTCATCACGGCAGAATTTAACTGTAGCTGCCGGGTACGGATGGGTATCGTTAGGATTTTATCGATACCGATACCGATACTGCTTATCGATACCGGTATTTTTCGATACTCTTATCGATACTTTTCAATAATTTGGTGCTCAAAATTATAGACATGATTACAAGATGTGAAGATTAGACAACAGTAATTTTACTGTAATTTATTTGTATTTATTATTTAATGTAACTTTTTCAATTTCATACCAAGCAGGTACGAGTGTGTTTGACCGTGTCTCTCTGGAAGGGGGTGGTAATTAGTGGCAGTTCATAAATCCATGTAAACATGACCATTAATTTTAGTCTTTGCCGCTCCTTTACATGCACTAAAACTATATAACAAACCACAGGAAAGGGAAAGCCAAAACGCATAATAGGGCCTCTTTAAACTTTTGGAGACAACTATCCAAATATTGCGTGACGGAGTTGTCGGGGGGGTCAAGCCCGTTTCGAATGCATTTTCCCTGCGGGCGCTTTGGATGTTGCAGTTTGATTGATGGCCCTTTTGTACTCTGTGAGGACCAGGAAATTGCATCACAAAGTGAGTGAATGGTGTCGTTGTGCTGACTGATGTCTTATCTCAGTGTGGGGGGTCGGGTGGATTTGCAAGAGCGCTTCCCCACTCAGATTTGTGTCAGTATCTGTGTGTGATGCATGTGTAGGACTAGATACTGCTGTGTGAATGCCCATGATTACATGTTCTGCATATAAGTCTGTGTTGGGAGGGGAGTTGGGGGGCAGAAATGGGTCAGGCCCAATCAAGGGGAAAGACATCTCTATCAATGTTTGCTTTCGACAGATGAGATCTTTAACAATGATCTCGTCTGACATCTTCTCATTCATTCATAATGCTGTTTGCTCTCCGACTGACGCAGGGGACCGTGGATCTGATCTGGAGATAAATCACACAGCAGATACAGTCGGTTTAATACAGTTTCCTCCAGGGTGAAAGCACGTGCTCCATAAAACCATCTGAGGGCATTTTTACATGTACATCGCGTGGATTTAGCGGTTCTCTCATCAGCTGCAAGTGCCGTGTTAGAATAAACGGAGATTAGTTGAAATGTAAAGGACCAAATGGTCGTGTGAAATGGTAACAGCCACGCAGCAACGATATTAAAGGGTACAGAGGCGTTCAGGTGGTTTTTAATGGCACGAGCAACATAACTGCAAACTGAGGAAAACAGAAAGGCATTATGGGTAATCACATTTTTTTCTCAATGTTTAGTTTTGTGATTAGATTGAATTTATATTCCAATTGTGTAAGCAATCAATTGTTACGAACCCAGACACTTAGGAGGTAGGACCCAATTGCACGACCCGGGAGACAGAGGTAACGTATTCGTAAGATACTTTATTTTTTCAAGAACAGCAAAAATGATCAACAAAAAATGGAGAACACAATGAAAACGCTCAGGTAGTGAGGATCAAAACTTTCACAAGAGCACTTAGAGAGCATAGACCTGACCGTGGTAAAAGACAAGAGCAAAGATCTGACCATGGCCATAGACGAAAACGAACTGACAAAGAACACCAGGGAATTTAAACACATGGCAATAAGACACAGGTGGGAACAAGGGGGCGGGGCTGAAGCTGCTGGAACTGCTACCCCCGCGACCCGACCACGGATAAGCGGGAGAAGATGGATGGATGGGGCTGAAGCTGATGAGCACAGGAGACACAGAAGGGGTGACAGGTGAAACCAATCAGGGACGGGGCTGGTGCTGATGAGTCTGGAATGACAGGTAAACGGTGAGTGACAAAACAAAAACAGGAAGTGGAAGACAATACAACCAAAAAACAACATAAATCTCAACATTTCTGTCGGTGCACAACATCAATTGAATGTGTAGTTGGTAGGATTGCTGGTATTAAACGCAGAGCAAGGCTGTACTTCAAATGGGTTTTTGCATAATCCCTGTATTATTATCCAAGCAGCAAAACAAGCCATTTTTTTTTATTATGATTGACTGAATGATTGATTATGTTCCTGGTTTACAAACAGTAACTATATGTATTCGGTCACATTTAGAAGAAGAAAAATATAAATGAAAGACCAATCAGGGTTAGGCATCAGTGTTGGACACATTTTCTTGTAAAGATTATTATTTTTGGAGTATTGGAGATTAGTTGTTCCCATGTTAACTTCAATTGTCGCTTTGTGGTCACATGACAACCAACTGACCTTTGAAAAACGTTGACTTTTTTAGTTTGAAGCAGTGTCTAAAAGAAACTGTGTTGGGTTGGACCCAACTACCTCACATGCATACACGGGAAACTATCCAGAGTTTCACATAAAAAGCAACGTTAAAGGTGGGGTAGGTAAGTTTGAGAAACCGGCTCGAGATCGCTAGAATTTGAAAATACACAACCGGAGAAAATCTGCGGTGCCCCCTCCTCCAACCACACACGAACGCGGCACTTGACCAATGAGAGCCACGAGAATAAGTTTGTGCCCCGATGGAAGGCTGACAGGCAGGTAGGCCATCCAATACGTTTAGCCGGGCCGATTGGTTGTACTTTTGACAGTACCACGGCTTCTACAGATGCATTTTTTTATGGATTTTTTGTCAAAGCACTTCAGATATTCATTGCTATCGGGATGTTAAGAGCATTCCATGGAATATAACAAAAAGTGTATCTCGAACCGGTTTCTGAAACTTACCTACCCCACCTTTAAAAGAGAAGAAACATATATATATTATTTTTCTTAAACATTGTCTTTCCCTATTTTTTCAATTAGGTGAAAACCCAAACATTTAATTTGTCTCCCTTATGGTCAGGTTGTGAAGTCCTGTGTTAATGTGCACGGTAATCTAAACACGTTGCTTTGCCATCAATCCAGGAATGTTTGTTGCAAGAATCTAAAACTTTTCCTCAGCCATCATTTGTACCCAAGAACGTTTTATCACAGGGACCCACATTATGTTATAAGTCAAACACATGCAGCAAGTGACAAATGAACGCCTTATTACAATGCCTCTAAAGTTAATCTATCAAGCGGACACTGAATGCCCCGTCTTTTATTGAGCAGATCAGCACTTTCCTCCCCAGTCCTGACTTTCTGAATGTCGTGTCAGCACTGCCAACTGTGTCAGGGATTACACTCTGCGTGTGGCTGCTACAAATTATTGACTGGCATTATCAGACCGCCGTAATATCGGGCCGTGAACCCCCTCCCTCCCCCAACTCATCTGACACCATCGTTCACTCCCACTCCACAACTCCCCAGGCAAGGCTGCTGCACTATTTTCAGCCTCTAGGCCCAATGCCTGACATACTAATTATATAACAGCGATGCAAGCTCACTTTCTTGCTTGCTCCATTTCTTTTCTGTGCCATAGTTTAGTGTTACACTCACTCTTCTCGTCAGCACGCTGCAGAGCTCCACGTGGGCTTCTGCTCCTCGTGGAAATGCACAGATTAAAACACTGTCATGCTCAGGGCAGGGGTGTAGCATGTGGCATGGTTTCATATGTAGAAACATATGTCCTTCAGGTGCAAGAGTTGATTTAACATTTAGCAGCTGAATGAAGCATTTTGCCTAAAAAAGTGCACATTTCTCGACTTTTTAAAGCGGCCCTATTATGCTCTTTTAGGTTTTCCCTTTCCTAATAGTGTGTTATAAAGGTTTTGGTGCATGTACATGGTCTGCAAAGGCTATGAGAAAATAAACCGCTTTTTGTACATGGAGACATGTCTCAGTAGAGGCACAACATAACCATGTGAACCAGAACAGTTTGCAGAATATTTCCTCTTCAAGTTGAAATCTTATATCATAAATCTTAAATCTAGGCTTAAACCTTATTTCTTAACAAAACTATGCTTCAACTCAATTCGGTCTACGTTGGAATACAAAACAAAGCCGTTAGACAAACAATGCAAATACATTCAAATTAGGTATTTTTGTGTACAATATGCACGCCGCATTACCTCTGTATTTTTTGCAGATAAACACTGATGCTAAAGTAAGCCACAGGGCCGTGGATAGTTTTTCAGTAACAGCCCTGATGTGCAAAGTAGAAAATTGGACCATTACTCTGAGAAAATGATGGGAGATTTGGTGGAAAATTGCAGCCACTTTATCTCTTGAGGCAAATGTGCATCCTGTGCGTGGAAGCTAGCCAGAGTTCAGGCATGTGTGCATATTTCACAGCGGGTTTATAACTATATGTGTGTGTTTACGAAGCTGTGTGAGTCTGTAAGCGCTCACATTCCCGTAGGTTGATTTGCATGTGAGGATGTGAGAAAGTGTCTGTTCACAGAAATGTAATCACAAAGCAGAATATATGATTGGTGTGTTTCTCAGAATTACCAATACATTTGTTTTTGTTTGTCGTATTTTTTTGAAACGGAATAGTTCGGACCATTCTCTATTTCTTCACAATTACTTACCTATCTCAAATCATGATGTTTTGTTGAAGATGATGAATGGAGTCTCTGGAATCTGCATGGTGCTTTTGACACCTCACATTATTCGTCTGTGATCCTCGACTACTTGCCACAGACCTGAAGAGCTGCGCCCTAATCTCTGTCGTTTATTTAATTGTGGGATCCTCAAGGCTACATTCTTGGCCCTCACAGGTTTTTGAATATAAATACATGCTACCTCAGATAATCAGACAAAAGACTGCAAACATCCCATTGGGTTCTATGTTGTTTCACAGTTTTGTTTTAATCTAGTATCATAGCTTTTTCCTGCTATTAAAGGTATACGTTGTGTATTTTTCTAAAATGTAGTGAATGCTGACCTGGAAATCCAGCAAGTCGATTCTCGGTCATATTGGTGACGAATGGTGATCTAGTATTTGTGTATTTGTGGTCAGAGCCCTCAGACTTCAAACACAACGCTTTCTGAGGTCGGACACACGAAGCCATCAGCCTTTTTCCCTTTCAAACGCCATTTTCTTTTGAATAAATCGAAAGTGCTAAAAAAACATCATTATCAAAAATACTATCTGTTTTGAGCATATATGTATGTGCATGTATATCATTATATAACTGCATTCCACAGTTGTTTTTCTATTGCAGTGCAGTCCGGGTTTGCGTTGCTTGTCAGTTTTTCATTTGAGCTCTATATACATCTAAATATACACATGTATGCACCTGCTTGAATGTGTTAACTGTATGTGCATGTGTGTGTGCATATGTGCAGAAAGCAAGCAAGGCAGCAGCTGACAAAAACATTATTCAAATCATGCTTATCCCCCTCTGACTGCTTAAACCTGACATTTATCTGCAACACGAGCTATTGCTGGAAGTCACACACACACACACACACACCCCCACACACACACACACACACACACACACACACCACACACACACACACACACGCTACATGCTTGAACAGAGTATTTGGACCACTGTCTATGCTCACATTCAGAAGCCCCTGTGGGATTTGATTCTGGACCCTTGCAAGGTGTTGTTATTGTTCCTCTTTTATTAATCAAGTGTTTAATTTGGGGCGATGCCAGATTATATGGATCGAGACAATGAAAAGAAGCAGATTTTTGTGTCAAGGAGTGTCCTCTGTCCTTCCTCTGTGTACTCTGCTGTTACTTCTGGGACTAGGCTCAAGGATTTTGGAGTGTTTGCTAAGCACCCTTCGCCACCTCCTTATCCCACACCACTGTTTCTTTCACATTGCCACCAAGCTACAAGGACGAGTGAATCCAACATGTGTGTACGATATTAAGCAGAGGCCACCAGCACGTCAACGAGAGGCGGAGCTAGCTAAGTCTTGTCTCATTCGTGTTCTGATATTGCAAAACATGTCAAATGCAATGCCCTCTAAATGCAGTCAAACAATGTATATTGCAATGCTTAATTGTTTCAGTAGTCTTTTCAAATAATAATGTTGCATGATTAATACTTATTTAATCTTTTCAACCCAATAATCCTATTAAATCTCCCTTGAAGCTTTATTTTTTCTTCAAAGTCAGACATAGAACATTATGCATCGTCTTGTTCCAGTACTTTAGGCTATCACTCTTATACTGACCATCCTTTTCAAACTCAAGATACATATCAAATGGGACCTTGAGAATGACTTTATACAGATTTAATTTTCAATCCAGACTGAAATTGAGGCATCTGTGGAAAAGATTGGATCACACCAGAAAAATAAAACATCTGGGACTTCTTAGTTTTATCTGTATGTTGAAATGTTCAATCGGTATTTAAACCAGTTAATAATGACGCAAATTAAAGGGGCCCTATAATCCAAATGTTCAGGTTCATATTTGTATTTAGTGTCTCTATTGTGACTTGTCTTCATGTTTTAATGTTCAAAAAGCTCTTAATTTTGTTCATACTGCCTGTGCTGCAGCACCTCTTTTCACCCTCTGTCTGAAACCACAGTTCGGCAAGATTGCGGACCCAAAAGCAGTATAAACAAGGCAAGCTTTTATTAGCCTAAAAGCTGATACAAAATACAAAACCGGAAGTAACAGGCGAAGCAGAACAAAAGGAAAAGTAGAAAACAAAACAAGAATGAACCAGGAGGACTAGGAGGACGCCGGAGGGCAGAGAAGTGAAACAGGAACAGGAAATCCACAAACTAACCATATATGAAAACGACGAGGAACGTTCTTCTTATTCTACGGGATTTATTGGCGGTTGGCAACCAACGAATGGGTGCATTAACGCCACCTACTGGACTGGAGTGTGGAGCAGTAGATTGGAAGGAAAAAATAAATAAATGCAAATTAATAAAAATGTAAGGTGTTGATATCTAAATAAAGCAACAAATACAAAAATAAAGAAATTAAAATACATTATTTCTATAATTCCGGTTGCTTTTAAAACATTTGTTAGCAGTTTAAAGACTTCTTCTGATGTCCATAGCAGATTCCCCAAAGTAAGGCTGAGTTTTTCCTTAGCTAACTTAGTAGCTAGCACTCTCCTCTCCTCTTCGTACTTGTGGCAGTCTATTAAGACATGTTTGACGTTTTCCAGTTTATTGCCATCTGTACATTGTCCAGTGGGGTGCATGCCAATTCTGTGGAGTTTCTGGTTTAGTCCTGTGGTTCCTATTCCCCAACATGAGCAGGAACCCAAAGGAAGGAGATTTCAAGTCCCCTACATTGTAACCCAACTAGCAAGTGCAAGATTTTGTAGACAACATCTACGACGACCAGTGATGTACCTGAACGCGTTCAATGAACGATCGTTCATGAACGCGTTCATATTTTGGGCGAACGTGAACTGAACGTACTGTATTTCCGCTAGATGAACGTAATTGAGAACGCGTTCATTCTCAGCGCTGTATAACGGCGTTCAAAAGTGCGTTCATTCTCAGCACTGTATTATAACGGCGTTCAAAAGTGTGCCAGATTTCATATGCCTTTCAGCCGAAAACCCAGTTAAAACACACCGTAAACAGGCTTCAAAATAATGCGGAAAACCACCCAATCTGGCACAGCAAGCTTCCTGTGACGCGTACGCGCCTGTCACCCCTGGCTGTCGCACTAAAATATAAATATACTAAATATATCAGACTCCTCACAACAAACAATGTGGAACCGCGGAACCGGCGAGCATTGAATGAATGAATTAATTAATTAGTATGGACGAAGCCGAGAGCAGCTGCAGCAGCACTCGCTCAGAGTGAGACTCTACGGCAGTGGTGGGGAACCTCCGGCCTCCGTCCGTATACGGCCCGCGAGACAATTTGGTACGGCCCTCGAGGTAATTTATAAACACACGCAAAAAATAAAAAAATGAAAGAAATCTAGACCGCAAAAAAATTAAACAAGCTAGTGCCTGTTTTTCCTGGCCAAGGTCAGGGTCCTTGAACACAACACGAGCCTAACGTGTAATCACGTGGTATATGTCTCGACTGACAGGGGTGCAGTTCTGACGGAGAGCACCAGAACGCCACTCCAGCACTTCAGAAATTGCAGTACCGATAAGTCCATACACATGCCGCAGTTTCTGCGTGGCTGTGTCTTTAGTTGAAAGCCCAGTGGCGATCTGCTCATCTGTCATACAGTCAATAACTGTGTTGTTATCATTAGCATCTGGTTAGCTAGCTATGCTAACGAATATAAGAAGCTTTGTCTACAACCAGTGAGGTAAAGGCACATCTTTATATGATCATTATAGTTATAAAAAAAACAAGAGAATAAAGTAAACAGGTATAAAATACTATATGACAGTTATTAATAAAGAATAATACAGTTTCAAAGGAGAGTGATTTGTCAAATATCCATAAATTAAAAGAAAATCTGCTTACAGTTGTGTTTGGGTGTTGAGAGATGTGTCCTGTCCATAGATCTCCTAATGTTGCTCTCATAGTGCAACAAATCTTGCCAGGGGAGCATGCCCCCCGGACCCCCCTAGAGGAGGTTAGGTCCCCCCCACTTAAATCATGTTCACATGGATAGGAAACTAAATACATTTGCACACATCTTGTGTCCATATCTTTCTGTTTTGGTGGTCACGCCACACCCTGCACGTGCATGCATACGTGAGTCATGGTGAGATATCTGGATTAAGACGTTGCTTTTTCTTTGCACAGAATGAAATGAATGGGCTGTGATTTTAGTTTTTTTAAGCAGAGGTCAATAACTTGTACGGCCCTCTGAGGATATTGTAAACATTGAAATGGCCCATTAACATCGTACAGGAGACAAATAATAGCTCGCAGCAACGTATTGAAAAAATAACTATGAACTATAAATTAGTTCATTTTTGAAACCATGAACTTTAGTTCAAAATGTTGAATTATGAACTATGAACTGAACTAGTTCATTTTAAAATGTGTGAACTGTGAACTGAACTAGTTCATGTAGAAAGTGAACTTTCCCAACACTGACGACGACGAACCGACAAGGGACACAAGGGAAAGCAAGACTAAATACACAAGGGTAATCACAAGACAAAACACAGCTGGAGAGTCGAGGTGAAACACAGGGGGACACAATCAGACAATCAGACAGGAGGGAAAACACTGAGACAAGAAGTAAATGCAGACTTGAGACAGGGGGTGAACACCTTTCAAAGTAAAACAGGAAACTGACAGACTCTGACAATTCAAAAATATAATAAACAGATCATGACTATTTGCTCTGATTGGTTAGCTTGGTCGCTCTGTTGTGATTGGATGACTGCTTAGAGATGTCCCGCCCTTTAACCTATCATGCACAATGTGTTGGAGCGCTAGCCAATAGAAAAGTGAGTGTAGTGATGTCACTATTTTGAACCTAAACTAAAGAGTCAAATGGGGGCGTTTCAGGCAAGGTGGGAGTGAAGCTTTGGGATTTTAGCCTTTACAGACCATTTACATGCACTACAGCCTATATAACACACTACAGGAAAGGGAAACCCTAAAAAGCTCTCTTTAAGAGCAATGTGCACTAATGATGAGATGTAGCAATAACGGCTGTTTTTGTTAAACAATGATTAAGTGGTTGTATTTTATATTTTTACCTAAAGCATTAATGTTATTACAGTTGTTGAGCTCTTTCTACATTAAAGGGGACCTATCATTCAAAATCAATGTGTCCCCGGTGTGTCAGGGAACCCACGCAGCGTCAGAAAACAAAACCCTCTCTCTTTTCCTCCGTACCCAAATCTCTAAAAACGGGGAACAACGGAGCTGATCCAGATTTGCGTCGGATATGATGTAATATCGTAAATGTGGACCCACGGCAACGTTGCTATCAGAAACAATGCCCAACTGTTTTGGACGTAATATGGTCTTTGTTTACATTAGCATCGCTAACACTCAGAGCTAACCTGCACTAGAGAGAGTATATGTAAAAAAGCAGGAAATAAAAAAAGGAACTCACCTTGTGATAAACCCGCGAGAGAAAAAGCATTTGAGCTCCATACTGTTTCAGAAATAATGCTTGATGTGGTTTGGAACATGATGGCGTTTCATCACGGCAGAATTTAACTGTAGCTGCCGGGTACGGATGGGTATCGTTAGGATTTTATCGATACCGATACCGATACTGCTTATCGATACCGGTATTTTTCGATACTCTTATCGATACTTTTCAATAATTTGGTGCTCAAAATTATAGACATGATTACAAGATGTGAAGATTAGACAACAGTAATTTTACTGTAATTTATTTGTATTTATTATTTAATGTAACTTTTTCAATTTCATACCAAGCAGGTACGAGTGTGTTTGACCGTGTCTCTCTGGAAGGGGGGTGGTAATTAGTGGCAGTTCATAAATCCATGTAAACATGACCATTATTCAGTTAAAACGAGACGCTGCGTGTGCACCTCCTAAACCGGAAGCTCCGGTCGGCTAACCATTATAATCCGTTTATTGCGTTTATTATTTATAATTGTAATGATGGATTATCAGTAGTCATTTTAAAGTTACACAGAGACATTGGATTAACCGTTTTTATGATAAAATGAAGTATAAAAGATCGCTTTTGCCAGTTATGTGCTAAAGTAGCCGTTAGCCCCGTTAGCCCTGTTAGCCCCGTTAGCCCCGTTAACCGTTAATGGTTAATATTGTCTGTTAGCTGAGTTTCTTCCCGTTAAGTGGGTATGCATCATTAATAGGTTGTTAAATGTTAAGAAGCCTCGAGACGCTGTTTCTAGCAAGATGTTGCGTCTGCCCCTATGGTCTGCCCCCGGGAGTCTCAAAATAATAAGAGAGCTGTTAGGAGAGATGACGAGTGGCATTCACAGTGGCCAATCAGAGTGGTACTCACACCGGATACGTCACACGGGATGAGGGTTCCCAACCAACCAGAATTGTCTAAACTAAGGAAGTAGCGTAATTCATATACCGATAGCAGCACCGTTTGTCCAGCGGCTTAACGCTACATCAATACCGTCCAATCAGGTACCGGTACTGACTTAGTACCGGTTCTCGATACCCATCCCTACTGCCGGGTAATTCAGAGCAGGCATTAGCTCCCCCTCCTCTTGTGTTTTCAAGCTAAGGACCCAGAATCAGCAGTTCTCTAACAGGCCTGGAATAGAGGGATATGAGGAATGTCTACAATGCATGATCTGTTTGGTATTTTGAGCAAAACACATCATAGTCATGTTTTTGTATATATTTCGATATATCTGAGACCCATAATATATGCCTAAAAATACCGTGATAGGAGATCTTTGAGACTTACTTGTTTTTCAGATGTGTTCAATGTTGCAAGGGGCCATCAGTTATCTCTTTCGTACTTCATACAGAAAAATATCCTCTGCTTTACAAATGATACAGAAATCATGTTTGTGACGAGACCACACACGATCCGCTGATGCTGTGCCCACCACTGTTCAATACCCATGAAGAATGTTATCCATTCTTATCTATTCATAAGTGAAAAGCAACAGTGAGGCGCCTGGTCAAGGTTGAGAGGACTCCCCCCCCCCCCCTGCATGCACACAGTGGAACAGGCCAAAACAAAAGATTGGGGCTGTAAACAGACTGGGAGCAGCTGACTGTGAGGAATCGCTTTCTGTTTGTGTGTGTGTGTGTCCTTTTCAATGAATGAAGGCATGAAAGTAGAAATGGACCATGTGTGTTCCTGTGTGCTCAAGCGAGAGGGTAAATAATTGATTCTTATTAGAGAAATGGAGACAGCTTGACACTGTGTATGTGCAAATAGATACAGTATACGACGTACACCATAACCCTGAAGACTGTTCTTATTGCATTGGTTGAGAAGAAAAACGTCCCCTGGGAAAGGGAAATAAATCAGATTTACTGAGGTTGAGGTTTTTATTACATAACCAACATGTCCACTATGTTCACGTAATGCATTTAATTTATATAGAGCTTTTCAAAATACACAAAGCACCTAATATTAATGTTTGATATTTAAACTCCAAGTAAGTTATTTTGACACAGCTTTAATGTCTTTATGCGAAACATGCTTTAACGGAGACGCTCGGTTCCCTCTGTGCTACGAAAACAAGAAGACGTAACATGAAAATTAAACAAAAGGAAAATATGCAACTTTGTAAATTGGCACTATTTAACTGTTTCATCATCTTTCAGATTTGTTGTTGCGATGTTTCCACAACGCCTGTCGGATTACACTTGTTTCGAACAATAGAAATATAGTAATAATCATAACAGATGCACAGTTTCTTCCTTTGAACTCAGTATCAGGGCATGTCATCGTGTGTGCGTCACTTTGCGTCCCACTGCTCCGGATGGGTTAAATTCAGAGGTCAAAGGTCACCGTGTGTGCTGTGTATTAGTGACGATTAAAGAGGGTTTCGTCCATCCGATTCTATCTATTTGTAGTGTCCCTGTTTCCGTTGTATTTTGAGATTCTTGCAGCATGTGTTGATGCGGCGCTTTAAGTAAACACTGCATGTTTCATCAAGTCGGTGAATGTTTTCTAAATTCTGTGCACGTGTTTTGGCACAATTCTGTTTTATATGATTAAAAGTGCTGCACATTTCTCCAAATGGAAGTGTTTTGCACCCGTCTGTACGTCAGGCTTAACAACAACAACACTGAACCCAATGTCATCTTGAATAATTCCTTGTGCAGTTTTTCCAGTTCATCCAAATAACTCACAGTGTTCATAAATTAAAGCCGGATTTCCCCGTGCCTAAATACCCTGAACAGTAGACACATGAGAGCCTGGATAAGATAAATCAAGCGCCACTCTGTGTCCTAAAGAGCTTTCACTTCACTGATACCTCTCTTCCTCTGCTGGCACTATCTCTGATTCTGTCCATCTTCATCTTCCTCTTCTTCTCCCACTCTGTCATTGTCTTTATCTCCTCCCGTTCACACTCTCTGCTCACTCTCGCGTCTGTATTTCCACTCTCTTTCAACCCACTCCTTTCTATTTATCTCCTTCTCACAACCAGTGTCCATTCATCTTGAATCACCGCCTAAGTGCAGCGTAAAGGGACGACAACAAAATAAAAAATAAAAAAGTCAAGACAGCTTTTATCTGTGAAGGGAAGCATTACAAATCCTCCCTCCTTCATCCCTCCCCCCTGAAACTTCTGCTTCTATTATAAGACTCTCACTCTCACAATGAGCACGAGGTAATCACCTCTCATCTTTCCTGCTTGCTTTCTTCACCCCAGTGTATTTTAAGCTGCGACGCCTGCTGCTCACACCCTTTCTCATTTCCACTTTTCTATTACCTTGTTGAGGTGAGTGTTAAAGCGAGACTGTCAAACCACTCAGGAAGAAGCACAATTTGATAAAAAAACAAAAACAATAAGCAACACTGTTCAGAGTTTTCTGTTTTGGTTAATACATGATGAGAAACGGTATGTGTTGCAAACTGCAGCAACACGCTTTAATGGAATAGCTGTCACATGCTGCAAGAAGAAAACAAAGAAAGCAAAATGTCGTATGCATAAAGTAGACTATTTTGATTTGCATCAGAATTATATTATTTTTTACAAATAAGGATACAAGAAGACAAGCGTACAATGCCTAAGAAGTTAAAGGTGAGGAAAGAAAAGATTTTTTATATTTCCAAGATGGTTAAACATTTTGACAGAAAGCTTAAATTATTGATTCTATTTCTGTTTCTTCTTGAATAATGTTGTATTGTTTTACGTTGCATTTCTCGGAGGAGATAGGACGTTAATTGCCAAAACTAAACACACAGTAGGTGCTGTAGGTATGACAATAAGGCCTTCGAATCTTTCGACCTTTGAATGGCACATTGTAGCTCCACCGTGGGTTAAGGAAGGTTGACAAGTTCAGTAAGCGATAATGTGCAGCGAGGCGGTGGTGAAGGGGTCCTTTCTTCATTGAAGACCGCCCTTTATTCTCCTTATCACTCGCTGACATGCTAAATAAACCAACAACTTGGCTCACAATATTGACAAAAATGTAGCGACAGCAACGTAACTTAAAATGAAGGCAGCACTGATCGAGGTTTTCTGTAACTGACAAGTCTGTTCTAGGACTGTCCCGAATACCATTTTTCGGGCTCCGGATATTCGGTAGTAATCGGCAGCGAATATTCGGCCTTCGCGGAAGGGTGCGTAGTAATCGGCAGCGAACCGCTTCAACGCGTGTATTTCGGTTTATTCACGGCATTCATTTTGTTATTCTACAGTATTGTTGTTTTATAGTTATTTTTTAATGTAACCCAATTTGTGTCCTTTGAAATTGAAAAGGATATCGCATTATGTTTGTTACTTTCGTTGCAGTTGTATATGTCTTAAGTGTAATTTGGCTTGGCTTCCTATTTTGTATGGACATGCTTTTATTTTGAAGGAGAGTTAGCGCTGTTGACAGTAAGTTGTTGTTGCTATGGAAACAACGTGACGGAGATTAACGGAGAAAAAGTAAACGATAACGTTTATGGTTAAGTGTTAGCACCCCCCGAAGAGGCACAAGCTCTTACGTTGATATTGGAGTTTTCAATAAATTCAATTTGGCAGCCGCTTTGCTTAGTACTCCAACGAACGAATATTTGGATATTCGGGTACAGCCCTAGTCTGTTCACAATTTATTTTCTATTACCAGTATTTAAACACTGCCAGAGCCCATCCCGTGTTCCTGTTAGTGTTTAATTAATATTTTAAAAGTATTCCGGGGTGTTTTCTGATGAATAAAACAAACGTTTGTTGTCCACAGCTGACGCTAAATCTACCAGATTTCTTTCTGCCCATTGATATGACTGCAAATAGTCCCTTGATCCTCCTTAGTCTCTTCTTCTTAGCAAAAATCAACAGACCTCTTGAATGTCTGAATTAACCAATCAGTACATTATGGGGGTTAAAAAACACCCATCTCTCCAAAACATATACGAGCAGTCCATTATCAGACAGGCAAACAAAATGGCGTCTGATCCCACCCACATACTCCACCCAGGATTCCAGCTCCTACCTTCTGGCAGAAGATTCAGGGTTCCCAAGAGCAGGCTGAAGCACTCATTCCTGCCTGCTTCTTAACATTCACATGAAATGAAATGTAGTCAAATGTACTTTTTAAATGTGGCCATGAGGGTTGTGCAATAGGTCGCCATTGTCCGTATGTGCGTCTGTGTATTGTGTTTGTTCAAACGGTGTATGACAGATGATATGTGTATGTCTCTTTATGTTTGTATACAGTATGTACATGTACGTGGAACTGCAGGATGGAGTCCAGAACAAATGTCCTTACGGGGACAATAAAGTATATCGTATTGTATCGTATTGTAGTATTGACTATTCAACAAAGTCATGTATGCAAATAAGCGTATAGTCACCACAAAAACAGATTCTCTCTTTCTAGATATGTTTCCAACCATCTGAATGTTTATGTTGAAATATACCCTTAGCAAAAAAATCTATAAAATCCTATAGAATCCTATAGAATCTTGTAGAAATCTATAGCATGTTATAGAACATAGTCGTATTTGTAAGCCATGCTAAAGAATTCTATAGAATACTATAGAAATCTCTAGATCATTCTGTAGAATACTATAAATGTGTACTTTTCTATAAACTTCTATAAATAAAACTATAACAATCTAAAGAATTCTATAGGACAGAACCGACTCATGACATATCTGTAGAAATCTATAGAAATCTATAGAAATTTGTAGAAATCTATAGCATTCAAAGAAAACATGCATGACATTTTCTCTCTGATGCAACCTATACTAAATTCTATAGAATTCTATAGAATTCTATAAAACTCGTCTTTAAATTGGAATAGAGAAAATCATAGTAATCTACATCATTTTGTGGAACTGAGCTGCTTTGCAAAAGCTGTATGGGTCCCTTTGAAATCTTTACAACTGTATACTGGATTATGTGCCCAATTAAATTATGTAACCTATACATAACCATATACAACCACACAACATATTGGAATGGAACTCTAAACTGAATGAATGTCACTGTCCTTGTAATCTGATGTCAATGCTCCAGAATTTCTGTGACTGCATCTGTATGTATACATTGATCACTTTTGTTATGTAACTAATTATCTGTTACAACTGGAGATTAAAGCTAAGTGACATATAACAATATCTATTGTTAGTGTGAGTCTGTTATAAACAACTCATTGGAGTCTGCAGTACTCTACTCTGTTTTGCAGTCTATTATATACTGTAAAAAAAGATCGTAATTTTACAGGAAATAACTGTAAATGTTTATAGTAAGTATCATGTTTTTTTAAATAACTTGCAAAATCCTGTAAAATGGCAGATATTAACTATAAATTAACAACCCAAAACATTATTTTCAGTATTTTGACAATAACCACAAATAACGTTTATTTCCTTTTTTTTACAGTAAATTTATTATATAATATTTACAGTATTTTTGCACTTTCAGAAAATAAATGCAGATGTACGTCAAATAAAAAGTATTATCTGTAATTAAATATGTAACTCGTAATATAAAAGTGTATTACTATTATAAGACTTTAAGATTTTCTTTGTAATTTTAAGGTAATCATAAAACTGTAAAAAAAAGCGTCAACTAAAAAAAACGTAAAATGTAATTAAAACCTTTTTACATACATAATTTTCTCAATATTCGATTGAATCCACCACAAACACAAAATATCCAATGTTGAAACAAAAGTAAATAAATATGTTCTCATTAAATTCCTAACTTACTATATTGTAAACATCTACAGTTGACAATATCATTAAAACAAATTAAAATGATAGAAAGTGGAGACATTTCTGCAGGGAGGATCAAGGTTTAAAACACACACTGTTATTTACTCAACAAGTCACAGTTATCCTTGTTTTATTTATGTTGCTGTTTTTTTTTTCTCTCCCATTGGTCAATACACAGTAATAAGCCTTAGTTTTACAGTATAATGTATGGTTTTCGGATTCTGGCCGACAGCCAGAGCTACGGCAATTGAAATAGAATTCAGCCAAAACACGGCAGACAAGTCAGGCATGTTTGGAATGAGTCCACAACACTCCTGATTGGTTAATATAAACGTCATCGAAGAAACCTGCCAATGAGAACTGTCCGCGCCTGTCGTTCACATTTGAAACATCCACGTCAGTTTGAGTGGGTCTCCTCCTGCAAGCTACAGCTGTCTGTCTGTATGTCTGCTGCAGGATTTTATGGATTTATATCGGGATCGTTTTACACGTTAAATATGAGCATCTGGACGTCAACAAAGAACAGAAGACTTGAGATCTGGTGAGTCCTGCAACTGTAATGGAGTTAAATATGTATTTAGATAATCCTTAGTTTGTGAATGTTTTATTTTTATTTAAGGTTACATTTCTTCTTCTAGTTAGCTGAGTTTCTTCCCGTTAAGTTGGTATTCATCATTAATAGGTTGTTAAATGTTAAGAAGCCCTGACATGCTGTTTCTTGCAAGATGTTGCGCCCGGAAAACCTGGCTTAACAGGTGGCTGCTAACGTTAGCTTACAGTTTATTGCAGTGCTGCCCCCCCCACCCTCTCGTCTCCAACACGGGAGAATTACACATAAACATGCAGCGGGGTGTCACAATGTTGTCGCCAAGTTTAATATAAAGTTTCACAGCTTTCTTATAGCGGAATCTAGTTTGTTAATGTTCAGTAACAGCTAGCATAGCATAAACAGCTAACCGCTAATGTTTGGCTAACTTGCTAGTTAGCTCTGTTCTATATATTACAAGCTAACATGACTAATGTCACACTGTGTGAACTAAAATACTTTTTGTATTACTACATCATACATGCTTGGTCCAAATCACTGCTAAAATTAATTATTTTTGAAAATGTATAGTAAAGAAACACTCAGCCATGCATGAAATAACATAGCAAAAATAATACGGGTAATGTTTGACCCATGTTGTGCCTTAGAAGTGTAGTGATACAAACATTATTTTTATTCAAAAAGTAAGAAAGGGAAAAATACAAATTGGTGTTGATCCAAAACAGGTTAATTGAGGAATACCTGGAATCCTGAATGGTTAAAGTAATTTATTGCAAAGATATTTACAATTAAAACTAATTCGGGTCACTTTTGACACATGTTGGTTGTATGTTGTTGTGTAAGAAAGGGTTAACATGACGGCTGTGATGTTCACTCTTTTTACAGAGCACCAGTGGACAGCGAGGACTATGGAAGAGAAGATGTGATGGCTTTGTGTGGAAAGCTGCTGACGCCAGCCTGTGTCCCTCATCAGTCTCTCCAGGCAGCACCCAGCTATTCTTCCATCTTGGAGATGAAAAGACTTTGATATGTGAGTAATAACTAACTTGTGTCTAACATAGTATTGAATGTGGTTTAGTAAAGTATTTAAAAATACCCCACATTGTACATGTACAGGACAATCAGACCTTGTTCAACAAAGATCATAAGACAATTGTTTTGTCTTTGAGGTACAGCCGCAGCAGAGAGTCTGAGTTTGAAGAAAGCACTAACATTTTATTTAGTGTTGTTTAATCAATCAATATTTACTGGTCTTGAATTTCCTCACTGGATTACAAAATGCTTGAATCTTATTGTACAGGGACATTATGCAGATTTAATCACCTGAAGATGAAAATATAGATTCATCGATATGTACCATTTTAAGGAAATGGACTGTTATGCAGCTTTCACACCAGCGCTTTTCAGTTTCTAGCTCCGAGCGGGAGCTTTTCTGGTTCAGCTCCGGTTTCCCTTTTCAGCTCCCGCTCTGTGCACACCGCCCACTGGCGCTCCAGAGCTGCCCCTGCTGCGTCATGACGTCACAGTTTACATCGCTGATTTGCTCCCCAACGGCAGCCATTACGGCGCTCACAACAACAACAACTGCGTCGGGTCGATGATCGTGTTGCTTTTAATCACATGAAGCCAGAATAAATTGAATAACGACTTCTCCAACCTTATACTTTTCTCCAGAGTGCCGTGGTTCATTGTTTATTAATGTGTTTCTGCAGCATTTACCGACCGCAGCAGAGCTGCTCTTCCACAGAGTGTATTCTCCCGTTAGCTCCCGGTTAGCTCACACTGCAGCGTCCGCTCTAAAGTATTCACTGTCCGACTCACACAAGCAGCTGATGCATATCCCCAGTTCCCCTTAGCCTAAGTGAATGTGTGTCAGTCTGAATTGACGCTGTTTGGTATCACAACACTGTTATGAAAGTTTCTCTGGTATAAAACGGGTGATGTTGGCATAGCAACCGAAGCTAAACTGACTACTTGCATCCGATAGCTGCAATAATATAAAACAACACGTCTGCCTCTCTCCACAATGATCGATAACAGTGAACGGATAGTCAAAGTAAGGTACAAATAAACAGAATCACGCGAAGCCTGGTTAGTGTTGCCTGACTTTATAAAGTGTGTTTATAAGCACACTGCTTGTAGGCAGGCATGATAGTCGACCCATGTTCAGGGGAGTTGGGTTTAGTTTCCTGCACGCCTCGACGTAAGAGAGACGTAAGCGACGTCGCCTCTTAGCTCCAAAGCTCTTGCCTCTGGACCGACAATTTTTTGGAGCTGGAAATGAAGCGGATTCCGGAGCTAAGAGCCGGCGCCGCTGCGGTGTGAACAGGAAAACCCGGCGCTTTTCAGGCTCTAGCTCCGAGCCGGAGCTGAATAGGCGCTGGTGTGAAAGGGGCATTAGTGGTATTGACCGAAGCTCCACAGCTGTAGCTAGGCGCTGCTAATGAAAACTCAAGTGCTCAATTTGTTGGTTTTTCTTTATTATTAAGAATTGAGCAAGCATATCTTCCTCTTCGAAATCCCAGTTGTACTTCGCTAACACGTAGTGCCTGGGAGGGTGTGTTTGATTGTTCCCACCCTTACCTCACTTATGGACTAGGTCATGTTAGACAAACAATCCAGTGGTTAGTTTTAGGGTCACCTCCATTGTTTTATTTTTTATTTATTCACTTTAAGAGAAAGGGATTTCAGAAACAAGTCTCACAAGTTTGTCTCGAGGTAAAATTAACAAAAGCTAACTGTTGTTAGACTATGTTCCCCCCTTCTAAACTTATGAAATAATCAATGCCCTGATAATAACATCCATCATTATGGTTTACTAATAGTTATCACTTCACTTCCTCCTCCAGCACCTGGACACAGCAGGAACCTATGCCAGGATCCTGTTTGTGGACTTCAGCTCTGCCTTCAACACAACCCTCTGGCTGGAGGCTGCGCACCATCAGGACCAGAACCTCTCTCCGTCAGGACCAGAACCTCTCTCCATCAGGACCAACACCTCTCTCCATCAGGACCAGAACCTCTCTCCATAAGGACCAGAACCTCTCTCCATCAGGACCAAAACCTCTCTCCATCAGGACCAGAACCTCTCTCCATCAGGACCAGAACCTCTCTTCATCAGGACCAGAACCTCTCTCCATCAGGACCAACACCTCTCTCCATCAGGACCAGAACCTCTCTCCATCAGGACCAGAACCTCTCTCCATCAGGACCAGAACCTCTCTCCATAAGGACCAGAACCTCTCTCCATCAGGACCAGAATCTCTCTCCATCAGGACCAGAACCTCTCTCCATCAGGACCAAAACCTCTCTCCATCAGGACCAGAACCTCTCGGCACCTCAACAAGGCCCGCCCCCCCCCACTGACACTTTACCTCAGCCACAACGCAGACTCTGCATGGAGATCACAGGATGGTAAATAATGCAATGTTTAAATATTGCTTACTGCCAATATTTTATATTCTATAATGTATTGCATTCTATTTCTTAATATAGTTCGCTATCTGTGTAGTTTTTTACATTTTTTTATTTGTATGTACGACACCTCCTCATACGTGTGAACATACCTGGCAATAAACCCGTTTCTAATTCTGATCTTTTTGTCCTCTAGGTTGCACTGCCACGTCTACAGTAGCACAGAATGGACAGAGGAAACATGATTGGGCCTCACGTTTTTTGCAGCCAATATACATTATCCTACAAACTTGGGATAGGAGGGTGAGTGAACAAGTTATCCATTGGTTGGAACCTACATCCCCATTGTTAGACGTACTAAATCCTGCACACTGCTCCTTCACATTGACAATGTGAACATATGTCGCCATTTTGCCATTTCTGTTATTTTCAGTTGAATGTTTCAAAGTAATCTTAAAAAATTCAACTTACTTTTTGTTTCTACTGTTTATAAGTATGATGTTTAAATATGAAATGCTGTATTCATTAGTTGTACTATAATTCTACAAATATTTTTAAGTTTTCAGAGTAATTGTTTCCTACAGAACATTTTGTGATGTCATTTTGTTGAACCTGTTTGATTGGAATATGTTAGAAAAAATCTGTAAAATAACAGTATTCTAGCTCTTTAGGTTCTGTATTTATTTTAGTGTTTGATCATACAAATCTAATAAAAGAAAATGTAAAAAACTGTTTTTCTCATCAGAACTTTATTTAAGACAATGGATTTTGAAAAGGGAGGAAAGTTTCCTCTAAAATATTTAAGGACAATTTCTGTATACTAATTGCTTTTGCACTTTATTTCAGTTAAAGTATTTTTACTTTAATTTTATGGTTTTTGTTTGGCAGCCTGCTGCCAGTCATTTGACCGTTTTTTCCGTTTTTTTTGCCCATAGAAGTTTTAGTGCTGTACTTTTATTAAACGTTATTGACTGTAAAAAGAGCAGATACATCTGTAAAACCTGTAAAATATTTAAGGACAATTCCCGTAAATTAATGTTATAAATTCTGCAGAACCATTTTATAGAAAACAATTGCAATGTTCTATAGATTATTTTGCAGAATCTATAGTAAAATCCATAGGTACATTCTATAGAATATTTGCCAATATTCTGCAGTATATTCTACAGAAATTCTATAGAAACATCAATAGATTCTATGGAATATAGGTCACAAATTCTATGGTATTCTCCAGAACAGTTCTATAGAAAGCATCCATGGGGTTTTCTATAGGATTCTATAGACTATTTTCTACAAAAAAAACATCTACAGTGTATATTTTCTATACTATAGTATTCTATAGATTATTTCCCAGAATCTATAGTAAAACACGTAGGCAATTTCTATAGTATATCCGCAAACATCCTGTAGTATTCTACAGACATTTTGTATAGAATGTGTCCATAGATTTTTCTATAGATTATTTCCCAGAATCTATAGTGAAACACGTAGGCAATTTCTATAGTATATCCGCAAAAATCCTGTAGTATTCTACAGAAATTTTCTATAGAATTTGTCCATAGATTTTTCTATAGTATTCTATAGATTTTTTTGCTAAGGGTAGAAACAACAAAAACTCAGTTTCCCTCTCTCTCTTTCCTCCCACACCTTGATGAAGCTGTTTCTCCCCGAGCCTTCGGAGGATGTTTCATGGATGATCTCACCGGCTCTCAGTTTAAAAGGAGCCTCTTTGGCACCGAAGAATAGATCAAATGTGGGGATGCACACAATGCAGTCAACGGTAAACTGGAGCCAATTATTATCTTTCTTTCTCTTTCTCTAACCCCAATGGGCGAGGGGTGGAAATTGGTATATATGGCAATAGTTTTGTTAAGGAAGGGGCGGTCCAGTCGCCATAAAAAACCATCAGGGGCAATGAGGTGGCACTCAAGGTCATGTTTGTTTTGACCCCCGAGGCCTTGTTACAATATATATGACCCATTTATGTCTCCATCCACTGTTGCGGCTGACCTTGTGTTTACGAGGCCGCCGCTACCGAAAAGGCCATCATACAATTGGCCTGATTCATGTGACACTTCGGCTAAACAACGGGCTTGTTACCCCCGGCAACCCCCGCCTTCGCTAGCTCGTAGCGGTTGCTATATATCTGCTCTCTAAGATATATCAGCGCTGAGCTCAAGGCGGTATTTTGACAGGTAGATTTAGTTACCTGTTAGGATCGATACCCGCTCCTCCGCCGGTTAACGGACGCGCTGCTTTCATATATGTTGGTGACATTTTCCAAAATGACATTATAGATTTTGTAGAGCTCAAGCTCCATTATGAAAGTTTTCCATATAAAAGGCTATTAAATGAACGGACAATACTATAAATCATCACCCTTTTTCTGTTGATGCCTAAATCCATTTTCTCCCCATTTATTGGCACCTCGGTGATAGCAGAGATGTTTTGTTTACCACTTCCTGTGACCTGCAGACAGCGGGTTGGCTATCGTGGAAGCAGCACATAAAAGGCCGGTTATGTTAAATGTTCAGAAACGGTAAACATCAGTGTTTTCTTCTGTTATGGCAGATCGTCAGGGTTGGGTTTCTGCTTCCTCTGGAGGCTCCGTGGATACCTCAGCCTCGGGCAGGATGACAGCTCATCAGGATGACTGACAAGTGTGTGAAACGCTGGGACTAACGATACACTCCTCAAGCTGAGAAGTTGATATTAATAGTAGTAAGATTGATGTCAGACGGGCTGTGGAGGAGTGACTTGCTGCCAGTGTTATTTCTCTCTTAATTAAAAGAGTCTAATTTTGCCCACAATAGCTATAATCAGCCTCTGCTTCAGTAAGCAAATATCCACCCTTTTACTCATTAAAATGTACTTCACGACAAGGTTTTCTTTTTGTAAGAACACAGTTGAAGTTGCAGCACATGCTGTTAAAGAAGAATGTTGGAAAGTTACTTTTGACGGAATAAATTAGAGTATAGGAAGGGATTCCTGCAGCAGTAAAGGATTGCCAAGCTAAAAACATATCACACCATATTTAAAATTGGATTTTTCCTGTGAGTTAAAATAATTGATTTATCCTCTTTGATTTATTTTCATGTGGCTTAAAGTTCTGCCTATGTATTGGATTAAACAACAACAACAAAAAGATTGTGTCTCATCATCTTCAAAGGACAACACTCTGATTAAGGGACTATGTATTATCGATACATTGACATGTGGGACCCACAGTGGGCTTGGTGATGACACGTGCAACTGTATATCACTGTAAAGCACTTTATATATGTTGTATGTTCTTGTATTTAATTGACCTATTCGAGGTATTATTGTGCAATGCGAATTTGAAGGTTAAGTAGGTACATTTAAATGCGAAAGTTAGTGAAGCTTACACAGGCACGGGGGGGGCAGCTCGGGGGGTCCATCAGGTGAAGCGTGCGTGGTGAGGGGATCGCTGATTGGACGAAAAGAGTGTGCAGTCTCGTGATGTAAAGGTCTTGTGCTCATGTGTGTTGGAGAGCCGAAGTAAAGAGTGTTTTGTTTTTAACTTATGCACGCCTGGAAATCCATTTTGTGTCCATGTGTGCAACAGAAATTAGTCGAGTAAATGTAACGTCAGCTGGGTCAAAACATCAGCTTTCTTCCATCAGAAATCTGCGTGCAATTCTCTTTGAATGTTTATTGATTGGTATATTCTGTTATATCAGTTTACTAATAACTGAAACCATTATGCTAGCGATAGTTTTCTGAGGCACGATGTGTATACAATACAACTTTGTTTATAAAGCACTTTAAACCTCCAGACCAAAGTGCTGTACAGGCAAATAGAGAAAACAAAGCATGCAAAAAAGTGACTCAGCTCAGCTCACAAGTACAAGGAAAAACAAAAAACAATTTAAATGCAAAAGAGCAACACTCTGAAAGATGACACATCGTTATACTGTACATCATTTGTTATGTGTTAAAAGTAAACTTGGGCTAACAGTTTTTACTTTTACTCGTTTGTAGCCTACTATACTTTTCCCACTTTAGTTCCGATATAGTTACGAAAATGTCGCGTTCACAGCAAAAAGAGCCGGAACTCAAATGTACCTTTCCACCCCCTTTTCAGTCCCTGCTAGAGAGCAGGTACTTTCGTGGGAGAAAAAGGTTCCCATTTCTGATTGGCTGGCGGATTGCAAACCACGCCCCGTAAAACTCCCAAAAGGTTTTGTGAAGTTTTATTTTGCCCCCATTAGCATTATTAGCATTAGCATTATTAGCATTAGCCCGCGCACAAACGGAGAGAGACTAACTTATGGCAACACAAAAGCAAACATGGGAGCGGTGGAGATGAGGAGGTGTCGGCGTGCTGGCGATTTACTCGGAAGGCTTCAGTAGAAGCTGCTGGGAGTTCAGCTTCTTGGATTCACAAATCCAAGATGGTCGCAGCGTGAGTAAGCGCATCTCAAGCTCGTCTGTTTGTTGCTGTTAAATTAGCTCTTTAATGCTCATATCATTGATCCACATGATCTGAACCCATGATCATTTGAATAACATCGCTAAGTGGCTCGCTACTGTCTCTGGATTGTTGTATTTTTTGCATTTGCAACTATGGAGGGAAACATGTCTCTGCAAACTTTGTGGGACGCGATTCAGCAAATCAAGACAGACATGCTGACTCACATTGACTAAAAGATGGATCCCATTCAAAGTAACTTGAGCAGGATACACAATTCCCTGTCTAGTCTGGGAGACCAGGTACATTTGTTAGAGCAGCGTGTCGGGGCTAATGAGGACAATGTACACGAGTGTGTCGCTCGAGTCAAGCAGCTTGAGAAAGACAACTCCTTCCTAATGTCTAAAGTTGATGACTTGGAGAACCGGAGCCGACGTTCTAACCTTCGCTTCGTAGGAATCCAGGAGTCCGCTGAAGGCAGTGACATTATCGGCTTCATGTCTCGGCTCATCCCGCAGCTCCTGGGGCCAGATGCCTTCCCTACCCTGCCGATCATTGAGAGGGCACACCGCTCACCGACTGCCAGGCAAAACTCCCGTGCCAGCCATGATCGAGCTGCTGAACTTCCAGGACAAAGTGAAAATCCTTCGTCTTGCCATAGAGAAAAAGTCTCTGGACTACAACGGGAAACACATCAGCATTTATCCCGATTTCAGTCCCGAGCTTACCAGAAGACGCCGGAGCTTTGATCCAGTCAAACGCAAGCTCCGTGAACTCAACTTGAAGTACTTTCTCCTCTACCCGTGCACCCTCTGCGTTGTTGTTGATGGCACACAACAACGCTTCTCTACCCACAAAGACGCGGAGGCAGTCTTCATGTCTACCTCAAACTCTCCTGGGTGACGAACATTCCTAGAGATGAGGCTGCTGCTAATGGTAGCATGTTGATCCACTTCGAAGTGACTTTCTCCTCGGTTTCCTCTCTTCTCTTCTCTTGTTCTTTATTTTTCTCATCTTCTCTAAAAACAGAGACCTGTTCACGTGACGTCTCATGACTGCTGAGATGTTGTTGACACTCTCTTTTGTGTTTATTATAACTTTACTTAACAGGTGGGCACCCGCCTGGCTCTTTCAGTTGTGTTTGTTTACATTTTACAGTGAAGTCACTTCTTCTTCTTTGGCACGTTAGAGCCCACTACTACTATTGCAATACTGCCCCGAGTGGCTGTTATTGTTAAATAATGTTTGTTTTCGTTCGGATGAATTTCTTTGAGCTATGACTTCTGTATCCTCTTCGTAATGCAGACTGAGCTCTGTGTAATTATTTATTATGTTTAAGTTTATTCATGGTAATGCTCTGGGATTTGGTGTCCAGGGCTGCTGGGCCTTCTTAAAGGTTGTTTTGTGTTTTTCTGTATTTTCTTTTTGTGTTTGAATGTTTTGTATGTCTGTTTTACATTAATGGTTGAATCTAGCAATCTTTACAATCATGAATCGCATGTATGCGTAACAAGTGACAGGAACATTATTTGCTATTCATTCCAGACTGGATGAATTAAAGGGTATACAAATCATTCATTTGAATATCAGGAGCCTATTGCCCAAAATGGATTTACTTCGGATATGAGTTGTTCTACATAAACCTAAAATCATCACACTCTCTGAAACTTGGCTTAGTAGTAACATTTCCGATAGTGAACTACAAATCACAAATTATTTGCTTTACAGATCCGATAGATGCTGCAGGGGTGGAGGTGTGGCTATTTATGTCCCCTCTGACCTTGTGACTGAGCTAATTGCTACTTCTGTAGAGCCTCTACATTTTGAATGCATTTTTCTTAAAATTATTTTCATGAAAATAAATGCTTAACTATTGGTCACATCTATCGGCCACCTTCTTCACCTGCAGAGTCTTTTAACCACATAATTGACACTATCAACTCCATTGAAATGAAATAATCTTGCTTGGTGATTTCAACAAAGATTGGTTGGATAAATCATCTGATAGAGAGAAAAGACTTTTCAGTAGTCTAAATGTTAAACAGCTAATTAATGAGCCAACTCGTATCACTCTTAGAACCCAATCTCTGCTTGACTGGATACTGGTGTCAGCACCCTGACAGAATCTTAAAAGCTGGTGTCATGTCGGATTGCTTCAGCGATCATTCAATTGTTTATTGCGTATGGAAAATCAAATTAATTAAACTACCTCCAAAACTAGTCAAAATCAGACAATATAAAAAATGGAATGTTGATTTATTTATTAATGATGTTGTTGCCCTTAATTGAGACAGATTTCAACTAAAACCTTTTGTACAAAATGCTTGGGATTTTCTGCATAAAGAGCTCACTGATGTCATGAACAAACATGCACCTGTGAGAACGGTTAAGGTCAAAGGTCAACATCTCCCTCTGAACTCATCAGTCTCTTTAGGGAAAGGGATAAAGCATGGTCGATATATCGTCATTCAAGAACTATAGCCGATTGGGAAGTATACAGGCATCTCCGAAATCTGAGTAAAACCAAAACCCGAAATGCTAAATCGAACTACTATAAAGAATCCCAAGCAATTTTGGACTAAAATTAAATCTATTTTAAACAAATCAGGTAAACATTCTATTAATAAAATAAGAACTGCTGATACAATAATTCATGACCCATTATCCATTGCCCAAATATTTAATCAGCATTTCGCTAATGTATGTTCCACACTACTATCTGACTCCTATTTGACGACTGGTATTTCTAATAGTAACTCACACTGCAACAGTTCTTTTTCTTTTAAGAAAATTCTACCACAGGAAGTTCATAATGCTATCACAGAATTAAAAGTGGATGGCAGTGCAGGACTCGATGGTATAGAAAACAGGTTCATAAAATTGGCGTCCCATATTCTCATGTACCCACTTGCTGATTTGTTCAACCCTGTCTTTGTCCACCTGTGAGTTCCGACTATTTGGAAATGTGCACGCATCATTCCACTGCATAAAGGTGGTGATTTACTTGATACAAATAATTATAGACTAATTTCTATAATCTGCTCTATTTCCAAAGTTTTGGAGAAAATAATTTATAATCAACTGTCACATTATCTCAATACTTATAATATTGTATCTCCGGTTCAATCTGGTTTCAGGCCTAATCACTCCACAACAACTGCCCTACTTAAACTGACTAATGACTTGTACTCTGCTGCAGGTTGATGGTGAACTCACAGGTGCCATTTTTATTGAATTGACAAAAGCCTTTGATTTCGTTGATCGATATCTGCTCTTGGATAAACTTCACGGCATTGGCCTTTCTAATAATACAGTGTTATGGTTTAACTCGTACCTTCACAGTAGAAAGCAATGTGTGGTTGTTAATGGAAAACAGTCTGACCTGTTGATCCAACAAAAGGGTGTACCCCAAGGATCAACTCTGGGCCCACTTCTGTTCTCTATTTACATAAATGATTTATCTTCTTGTCTCATTAATTGTTGTACTCACCTTTATGCTGATGACACTGTTATATATACATCCAAATCAGATTTTTCACAAATTCAGATCTCTCTCCAATCGGATTTTAATATCTTACAGGACTGGCTATCACACAATAAACTACTGCTTAAAGGGGAAAGGAAACACCAATTACAGTTATAATATTCCGGTAGTTTATTCATTTACAATGGATATTGATCGTAATATTTATTGTATATGATATTACTCGCCAAAAGAAAATTAATTATCCGCCGGCCGGGTGGGGAATTCCGGGACCAGGCCGCCGCCATTAGGGGAGTCCAATGGTGACGTCACTGGCTGTGTTTTCGCTCCAACCGGAAGTCAACACAACGTAGCAGATATGGCAGCGATGGAGGAATTTTGCAATGAGATCGACGTTTTGAACGATGAATTTGACTATTCGTCGGGAGATGACATTGATGTGGAAGCATCTACAGTTACCAGGCATCCCATGGCCTATGCTTATGAAACCGATTCGGTCGAATAGAGTGGCATACGATCCGGAATAAAATTTTTAAAAACACAATGCTAACAGTGAGCCTCTGAATTAGCCCCGAGCGAAAATGCTAACCTATTACTGCACCGATAGCTCCCTTATTACTTATCCTAGCCGCACATCCAACACATCGTTTATGATCGCAAGGAGACACAGAATCTAACGGTGCCCACCTCAACACTGGAAGATACAAACTCGCGAGGTTATCCACAAAAACGTACATCAAAACAAGTGGCGCTAGGTACTAACATACGCCAGGCTAACGGCTTACCTTCCTCATTGTCTGGTCTTCAATGGCATTACAACGATAAAAACGATGATGTAGTTAATCCATAGGTTAATATCCAATGGGGCTGTGTCCCCTTTGAAATGTTCTGATAATCTATAAGCAATACAACTGCAATTCCGTTATCTGCTGTCCGCTCTGTGCTCCGTGCTCCGTGCGCTCTGGGTCCTGCAATACCATCCATCAATAGCAATACTAGCCTTTTTAGGGCTGTTTTCGACAGATGAGCTTGTGTATGCCAGTTTAATTAGTTGAGCTATAGAACACCCCCAATTCTCTATTGTGCGTCATAATAATAGCTACCATTTAGTTTGGACGCGATTGCGTTAATTAATAAGGTCACACTGTGTCAGTAAATACATGTGTGAGCTAGTAATCTGGTAGTGCTGCAATATTTACCTCTCTCTCGGCAGCTGAAGCAACTCGTTTAGTGGCTCGAACTTCGTTTGTTGACACTGTCATTGTCTTGCGCGGCCGACGTGCTGGGACGGTCGGTGTTCCCGACTGCATACGTTGAGAAATCGAATATTGTGGGAACAGATCCTGGCTTCAAATCCAATGTTTTGTATTGAACCAGGCATCCAGACTGGACTTTGAGCAGCTTCTCATCAGCAGTGGCATCCTATGGAAATGTACTTCTTCCTTCTTTGTATAAAATCCATTTGTGCAGCCTGGGGCAATACAATAAACTCCTGACGACGACCGTTTTCTTGTAATGTAAACTACTGGTGCATTGCACGCCATGTTGTTTGTTATTGAGCTTTGGCCCAGGAAGCCGTACCCAATCAGTGACGTCACTGGAAAAGTCCCGGAGCAATGGAAGCGCCCATGGTCATTAGGCACGTATTTCAAAAAGTAAATTCGCGTATCTCGATCGTTTACATTGGAAATAGACTAGATAAATACATTTCCTAATGGTAATATTGTCGAATGGAAAGCAGTTTGAAAAGTGTTTCCATTTCCCTTTAACAAAAAAATATTATACCATGGTCTTTGGTACCAGGCAGAAGCTCAAATCCAAACCTAATGTAGTAATAACATGTAAGGATGGCACTTCTCTGCATAAAGTTGATAGCTTTAAATATCTTGGTGTATGGCTAGACTCTGAACTTTCATTTAAACTACATATAAAGCATGTAATACAAAAAGTCAATTACGGAATCAGTGTTTTACACCGCTCTCGCAATTGTTTTACGCTCAGTGTCCGAAAGAGAATTGCTTCTCAACTTATTCTTCCGATTATGGACTATTGTGATGTTGTCTACCAAAATGCACATAAATCAGATCTTGCTCCACTCAACATAGCCTACAACAGACTATGCAGATTTGTTCTTGGTTGTCCTTTTCGTACACATCACTGCACAATGTATAACCAACTTAAATGGCCTTCTTTAAATGTAAGAAGACACGCATTGGCTTCAGCTGATATTTAAATGCATTTATCTTAACTATCCCCCTTATTTAAAGCAGTATTGTGTACCTTACTCACCAAATCATCAAGTTAGACATTCTGTTCAGATTTATTTCTCTGTCTCCTCTGCAAAAACATTGATTGGCAGAAGAGCGTTCATGTTCAAAGCCCCAACAGACTGGAATACTTAACCTGCTGCCATTAGATATTTTGCATCATTGGGTATGTTTAAACATGCATTATCCTCTCACTTTCAACTGGTCTGTACTTGTTAAAAAACTGATATTGATTAAACTGATTTGCTTGACTGTCTCAAATTGTAATGATTGTATGCATTGCTTGAATTTTACTTAACAGACTGTATGTGGTTTGTCTTGTATGTCATGTTTTGCATTTTGTTTTTTTATTTATGTATGTGTAAGTTGTTGCTGTTGTCGGGACCCCCTTGAAAACGAGATGGTGCATCTCAAGGGGTTTATCCCAATCAATAAAAATGTCTATATATACTGAAGCCAGTCCCTAACTCCGGGGACTTCCGGCCGGGGACTTCGGGTGGCAGTATACGCCGCGAAGTTGTTTGCTGCCTGCCAGTAAACCCAAAGCAGAAGAAGAAGAAGTGACGTCAGCTTGGAAGCAAACAAGAGACAGAAGTATTTGAATTTTATTAGACACCGAATTTATAGCATTGAAAATAAATACTTTGAAAATCATGTATCTGAATTTTTTTGCCCCGAATTTACCTATGTGAATAAAAATGTAAAAATTCAGGTTAAAAAAATGTGGACGTTCAAATTCAGATCCTAAAAATTCAAGGGGAAAAAATTCGACTGCACAATTTCGGTGTTAAAAAATTAGACATAAAAAATGTAGGTGTATAAAATGTGATGTCCAAAATTGCGATGCAACATCATCCGGGCTACTCAGACAGGATAAGCAATCGAGCCTGAATACAATCAAACCAACTTCTGGCCTATCAGAGCACGGCTTTGTCAGTCATGTGATCACAACAACCCGGGAGAAAAATTACGGAGAACTGTGGGGCTCCGGTAAGTAGTCAGTTTGTGCTCTTTATTTTACAAGCAGTGAGGGCTCGACAGCACTTGTATCTTACATTAGCTAGCTAAATGAGTGATGTAGCCTTGTGCCTTTCTGTTAGCAAGCTCCGTAGTTATCATTAATTGAAGTGAATCACAACGTTACTCATTTTGAACAATGAGCTAACTAATGATTACTTTCATAATGGTTTAATGTGCTGACTATTTTCTACATTAATAGATCAAGGTCTGGTTTGTTCAAACTCTCATAATAGTAGGACATGCTGTCATAATTACCCAGAGTCTGAAGTGAAACCTTTACAATGTTAAAGCTGTTAGATAAATGTAGTGATGTAAAAACTAAATTATTCAAGATAGTGTAGTGGAAAAGAGATAATGTTTTAATAACATGTTACTAAAACAAAATATCTTGTTTTGGACTGACAGTAATGATTCAAGAAATAGTAGATAAATAAATACACACATCAATCTGTTGTGGATGGAACACAACAACTGGTGCTCTGACCTGTGATGCCTCCTCCAAACATTATAACCAGACTGTATCATTCAAACTATAAGTAACAGTTCTAGCTACTTTACTTTAGACAAACAATTCAAAAGACAAAATCAACACAATTTATTGAAAGACCAATCTTTATTTTACGGTGCCTCTCCTTTTGTTTGTATTATTAAACCCTGTCAATCTAAAAAACTGAGCAACTCAACAGTTAACTTTATATTTATTATTGTCCAAAGCATCTATTACACTATTTGTTCCCCTCTCATATTCACAGGATGGATGATTAGAGACTTTGGGGCAAACCTCAGCTTTATGAGGTTTTTTGTCTGTTGATTTGGCCAGAGAGGGCTGAGGGTCTTTCCCTGCGAGGAGGACCAGGCCTGAGGGAGGAGGTCCAGGCCTGAGGAAGGAGGTCCAGGCCTGAGGGAGGAGGACCAGGCCTGAGGGAGGAGGACCAGGCCTGAGGTAACCTTTTGCTAAGAAAGTACACTCAACATCACTGATGTGTAGGTGATCTAGTATCTCATGTTTAATGGCATGTATATCAGTGTATTAGAGTAATTACTTTATGCATTCTTTGTAAAGTATGAAAAAGGTATATATAATAATAATAATAATAATAATAATAATAATGGGTTTCATTTATAAAGCACTTCATATTTGACTTCAAATCCCGAAGTGCTACAAGCAGTGAGCATGAACAGTATAAAAACATTACACAACACGGTCAAATTAATAAAAAGCACTAAAAACAAACAACACAAATAAAATAAATTAAAAGGGGGGTAATAATAAATAAATAAATAAGAGGTCTAGGGAAAGGCTCTATTGAACCGATGGGTTTTGAGGCCTTTTTAAAGGCCTCCACGGTCTGTGGTGCTCTCATGCGGTCGGGGAGAGCGTTCCACAGACTGGGAGCAGCCGAGCAGAGGGCCCGGTCTCCCGTAGTACGGAGCTTAGTCCTGGGGGGTTTGAGGAGGTTGGAGTTCCTGGAGTGGGTGGTCCGCAAGGAGGTATGGGGGGTGAGGAGTTCCTTGATGTAGGGAGGGGCAGTTCCATGGACACACTGGTGGGTGAGGACGGAGACCTTGAATTCGATCCTCAGTTCCACGGGTAGCCAGTGTAGTGCTTTAAGGATGGGGGTGATGTGATCTTATTTGCGCACCCTCATCAGGATCCTAGCAGCGCTGTTCTGAATGTATTGTAGCTTGGATGCTTTTGTTAGGGATCCCGATGAGGATGCATTGCAGTAGTCCAGCCTGGAGGAGACAAAGGCGTGGACCAGCTTTTCGGCGTCAGACAGAGTGAGTGTGGGGCGGAGTTTGGCGATGTTCCTGAGGTGATAAAAGGAGTTCTTGCACAGCTGTTTAATGTGGGCCTCAAAGGTCAGATAGAATATGTACCTTGGAATCCGTGCTGAAGTCCTCTGCTGTTAGGAGTCCAGATCTGTCTCTCCTCCTCTGGTCCAGCCTGTCTGGATCCCCTTAAGGAGACTTTGAACAAACAGATGTAAAGTTACATGCGTGGGTTACAGACTTCTTTACATGCAAACAACTTTTTATCTTCTTTTAAAAACAGGTCATAACCTTATTGTTATACTTAAGAAATTGCTGGATATCACAGTCCTTATGCTGTATCAGTTTGATTGAGTATTATTGTGGAGGTCCTTTTTATTTTACTGTTACTTTGGATGAGTTTTTTATGAGTCACTCAAATTAATATGTATCTCACACGTACGGGTAAGACACAAACCTATTGAACAAATGCAATACAATGGATAAGCTTAATGTAGTCACAGATAACGTCATATCTAATATTTAAACAAATCATTTCCTTGTCACTAAAACATTGACTACGCTATTCATCGTCCTTAAATGCAGGCATTAAGTTACATGTTCCGTTCTACAGCCACGATGAGGCTGTTTCTCAAGTGTGAGGATAATACAATGAAAAGAGGCATTGGTAATAATATTAAAAACGACAATGTTTGGGTCGTTCGTCGGATACGCGGTTAGCTGCAATAAATAACTCCAGTTCAACAAACCATATTACAATATCTAAGGGAGCGTTATTTCTGGACCATCTTGAAATTTGACGTTCATATTTTAAAGATACACACATTTTGTTGTGAAGTTGATTTAATATACACTAACTCTCTTCAACAATACGTTGACGTTAGCTAGTCTATTTTATGCTATAGTAGAGCATAGCGAATGTAAACGAACCTTAACAATGCATACGGTAACCTAACTAGCAAACTAACTATCTAACGTACAAGGATGACCTTATTTTACCAACCTCGCACAGAAGGTATACAGTAGCATCCCACTTAATGTTTTACACTTCTCTATTACGTTTAACTTGGATGCTACGCATAGCATCGTTAGCACAGATGGAGCTACGATTGCTCAAATGCTAACCCAACTCTAAACATTCATTAACGTTAGCTTAATAAAAACACCAGTAACATAACATAAAGTACGCAGGGTTGACTTACCGAAGAAACTGCATTGATCTTGATCATATAATTGTTATGTGCTCAATATTATTTTGAAAGTACTACAAAAGCATAAAAAGCAGATATAACAGCATACGTGCATTTCTTCAGGTTGTCTGTTAGAGATTTCCTTTCAATGCTCTTTTATTTATTTTCAGGATATGTATAGAAAATGGTGTAACTGTGTCCATTTCAATCTTTGGTAGCAATTCTAAGAAGGCTTAATTGCATATTTACACTTTAAGCATTCAGGTCATTAAGACGCTACTAAAGGCTGAAAACGCATCTCTTTCGACTCCACTTCGAGCGATAGAACTATTAACAAAGCACTTATATACTAATAAAGGACTGGCTTATCTAAAGCCAGTTGAGTAGCACTTGAAATGTGTTTGCTCTATGAAGCCTGATGTACTTTTATGATTCTGTTTTCTTCAAGTTTGTATTTTGTTGGTCGAACGCACTTATTGTAAGTCGCTTTGGATAGAAGCGTCAGCTAAATGTAATGTAATGTAAAGGCCGAAAAAAACTTGATAACAAAAACTCATTAAATCTTTTGAAATAACGGAAATACAATACATCATTTCCTTTTGGTCCAAAAGGGAAACGAGAGAAAAATTATGTATTTATAAAAGTAAACAATTAAAAGTATAATTTATATTATATACACCAATTTGAATGTTTAACACAGCAATATGTTTGAGGGATGGAAGTGTTACCAATCTAAAGACCGCCTCACAGCATGCACTTCAAACTAAACTACATCATATTTTCAACAAACACATAATATAAACCTCGTAAAAGAAGAATATATGGCGACGCTGTTTTTTAATTACAACACATTAGTTCCAGCTAGGTACCTAATTGGTCACTGAGAACAAATAAAACCCTTTAAAGTGTTATGTGTTTGATTAGAAATGTTCATATCCGTCACAGATCATAAGACATTAAAATGCTGCCAGGTCCATTTTACACTCTTCATATTTATATGACAGAAATTCGAGTTTATTTTCCGAGGTTCATATAAACAATTCGCATATCCTCATAAAACAGTTTTTTAGGAGCAGAAATATTCCATCTAATATGAGACTCCTCATATTGGAGGAATATTTCTGCCACCGATGTGCAAAGTGTGGTTTACTGAGCTGCGTTTGGTGATAAAAAATAAAATAACAAACATGCAAACGGTTCCCTGAACGTTGCAGGAAAGTATTTTGATTTCCTGTTTTCTTGACAGGTTTTAGAAGCTCTTCCTCCATCGCTTGATGGATACATTCTCTCTCCTTCCATCTTTATATGTCTTTGAACACACACACACATCCTCCCACTTGCTTCCACACACTTTCCCGAACTCATTTTCTCCATTGACACTTCAATTTACTTCATTTCCAGCAGATTGTTTTATGAATAATGTGGGTTTTTTGTTTTGTTTGACTAGACACTTCTCTTATTCAGATTTAACAGATTTCATCGATCACAACTGTGATTTTCCATCATTGCAATATTCCTCTACGCTGAAATGCATTTAATTTGAACCATCATTTTGCCCTGTCATGTTTCACCGTTTATTATACTTTACCCATTGAAAACCAATGTTTGAAATGACGAAATTAATGTTTAGGGACCATGTGAGGTTGTTTTAGGGTGCATTCACACCTAATAGTCCGCTCTCTGCTGCGCACCAGACCACATTTTGTTACATTGTTTCATTTTTCCGAAGGTTCGGTTTGCGTTCACACGGGCAAAACTCAACTCAACTGGACTATAAACTTTAAACACAAGTCATGTGCACGGAAATGCTGTTCACCCATTGGTCAGACATTAAGGGGGTAAAAACGCAAATCCCGGCAATTTCTACCGGAGCCTCCGCCATGGAGCATCGGCACTTTCGGCAGGTTATTCTCATGCTGCTGTTAATCTGGAGATCAACAGACACTAGTGGCCCGCGCATATGAATATAAATCAGACAACGTCCGTTAAAAAACATTATAACACAATGAGACGTTCTGCAGTCAGGAGGGACTCTGACTTTTATGTAGCTGATGGAGCATTTTTACTTTACACAACACTGTTCAACTTCATTCTGCTTCACTCTTTCGCTAAAGATTTTGAAGACACCCGCGTTCTTGTGACGCGTAAATACTACGCTTCCTATGTTTTGGTGCGGACTGCGTTTGTAACCGATGTATAACTTCACTTGTTTATATTTCAGTAAAATCATTGTCCATACTTTATTTGTAAAACTTGTCACTGTCATTTTGGTACTCTTGGCACCGGCACATTTCTGCATTTCGCGCTGCTTTCCTCAGTTAGCTTCAGGCCCCACTGAGGAGAAGTAAGTGGAACGAGTGGTGTCATAAATGTTGTGTTTTATATGTGAATAGATTGTTTAATGTTACACTTCACACAAACCAAACCTATTTGCAGTTAATATCTATATTTTGTCGTGTGTGACTGTAGTTTATATAATGTGCAGCGCTTCAAACAGTTTGGGAGCTTTCTAAAGTTTAGCTATATGCTAACCTAACATGTGGGTGTTTTCTTCCACTGAAGGTGTGAAGTTAGAAAGCTGATGAAGCCATTTCCTGCTTTAATTATTATATTCTGTTTTGCACAGGTATGTGGGTATTCTTTTTGTGTTTTGTAACTGTAAATTGTATTGTTTGTTATGTAAGTGTAAATTATTGGTTATATTTGTGTATATTGGTTTACAAAGAAAAGCCGGTTTGCCACCATGGATAGATGTATATCTGTTAATTGTATTATTTAGAACTCTGTATACTTTCCTGAAGTGAGCTGCAGGCCCCACTGAGGAGAAGTGTGAAGTTAGAAAGCTGATGAAGCCATTTCCTGCTTTAATTATTATATTCTGTTTTGCACAGAGAATAAATCCTGGTTGGCAAGAAAGAAGTCGTTCTCATTTACACAACGCAGAGATCACATGTGGCGTCAAACCAGACCGGTTACACGTTCACACCAGCAATGAACCGCTCCAGAGTTCACTAGCAGACCAGACCACCTCTTTTAGGCGGACCAGAGTCCGGTTGTTGAGTATTGAGTTAGGTCTTTAACCAGAGCCCATACCGTGTTCCCTTTAATGTTTACTTCCTGTCTGCCTTCTTCTGCTTTTCCCTTTATTAATAACATCGTGCATGTCTTCTTCTGCTGTTCGCTTTATTGTTTACTTCCTGTCCTACGCCGTGTAATAGAGAGGCGAAGTCCCTCCCCTTCCGGTGGGACCCATGGGACCTTATTTCGGAAAAAGTATGTATTGAAGTCAATGGAGAGAGAAAGATTATCTCTCGATCCCGTTTGAATTGTGCCACGAATTACACACATGATGTTTGTCAATCTTAAATAATAATTTCCATGTAAAAAAAGTCACAGTTTGTCGTAAATCTGTTGAAATATAAGACTGACAAATACGCAACTCCATTTATGTCTCCATCCACTGTTGCGGCTGACCTTGTACGAGGCCGCCGCTACCGAAAAGGCCATCATACAATTGGCCTGATTCATGTGACACTTCGGCTAAACAACGGGCTTGTTACCCCCGGCAACCCCCGCCTTCGCTAGCTCGTAGCGGTTGCTATATATCTGCTCTCTAAGAGATATCAGCGCTGAGCTCAAGGCGGTATTTTGACAGGTAGATTTAGTTACCTGTTAGGATCGATACCCGCTCCCTCCGCCGGTTAACGGACGCGCTGCTTTCATATATGTTGGTGACATTTTCCAAAATGACATTATAGATTTTGTAGAGCTCAAGCTCCATTATGAAAGTTTTCCATATAAAAGGCTATTAAATGAACGGACAATACTATAAATCATCACCCTTTTTCTGTTGATGCCTAAATCCATTTTCTCCCCCATTTATTGGCACCCGGTGATAGCAGAGATGTTTTGTTTACCACTTCCTGTGACCTGCAGACAGCGGGTTGGCTATCGTGGAAGCAGCACATAAAAGGCCGGTTATGTTAAATGTTCAGAAACGGTAAACATCAGTGTTTTCTTCTGTTAGGCAGATCGTCAGGGTTGGGTTTCTGCTTCCTCTGGAGGCTCCGTGGATACCTCAGCCTCGGGCAGGATGACAGCTCATCAGATGACTGACAATGTGTGAAACGCTGGGACTAACGATACACTCCTCAAGCTGAGAAGTTGATATTAATAGTAGTAAGATTGATGTCAGACGGGCTGTGGAGGAGTGACTTGCTGCCAGTGTTATTTCTCTCTTAATTAAAAGAGTCTAATTTTGCCCACATAGCTATAATCAGCCTCTGCTTCAGTAAGCAAATATCCACCCTTTTACTCATTAAAATGTACTTCACGACAATGTTTCTTTTTGTAAGAACACAGTTGAAGTTGCAGCACATGCTGTTAAAGAAGAATGTTGGAAAGTTACTTTTGACGGAATAAATTAGAGTATAGGAAGGGATTCCTGCAGCAGTAAAGGATTGCCAAGCTAAAAACATATCACACCACATACACAATATTTAAAATTGGATTTTCCTGTGAGTTAAAATAATTGATTTATCCTCTTTGATTTATTTTCATGTGGCTTAAAGTTCTGCCTATGTATTGGATTAAAAACAACACACAAAAAGATTGTGTCCTCATCATCTTCAAAGGACAACAATCTGATTAAGGGACTATGTATTATCGATACATTGACATGTGGGACCCACAGTGGGCTTGGTGATGACACGTGCAACTGTAATATCACTGTAAAGCACTTTATATATGTTGTATGTTCTTGTATTTAATTGACCTATTCGAGGTATTATTGTGCAATGCGAATTTGAAGGTTAAGTAGGGTACATTTAATGCGAAAGTTAGTGAAGCTTACACAGTCACGGGGGGGGCAGCTCGGGGGGTCCATCAAGTGAAGCGTGCGTGGTGAGGGGATCGCTGATTGGACGAAAAGAGTGTGCAGTCTCGTTATGTAAAGGTCTTGTGCTCATGTGTGTTTGAGAGCCGAAGTAAAGAGTGTTTTGTTTTTAACTTATGCACGCCTGGAAATCCATTTTGTGTCCAGTGTGGCAACAGAAATTAGTCGAGTAAATGTAACGTCAGCTGGGTCAAAACATCAGCTTCTTTCTTCCATCAGAAATCTAGCGTGCAATTCTCTTTGAATGTTTATTGATTGGTATATTCTGTTATAATCAGTTTACTAATAACTGAAACCATTATGCTAGCGATAGTTTTCTGAGGCACGATGTGGTATACAATACAACTTTGTTTATAAAAGCACTTTAAACCTCCAGACCAAAGTGCTGTAACAGGCAACATAGAGAAAAACAAAGCATGCAAAAAGTGACTCAGCTCAGCTCACAAGTACAAGGAAAAACAAAAAACAATTTTAAATGCAAAAGAGCACACTCTGAAAGATGACACATCGTTTATACTGTACATCATTTGTTATGTGTTAAAAGTAAACTTGGGCTAACAGTTTTTACTTTTACTCGTTTGTAGCCTACTATACTTTTCCCACTTTAGTTCCGATATAGTTCCGAAAATGTCGCGTTCACAGCAAAAAGAGCCGGAACTCAAATGAACCTTTCCACCCCCTTTTCAGTCCCTGCTAGAGAGCAGGTACTTTCGTGGGAGAAAAAGGTTCCCATTTCTGATTGGCTGGCGGATTGCAAACCACGCCCCGTAAAACTCCCAAAAGGTTTTGTGAAGTTTTATTTTGCCCCCATTAGCATTATTAGCATTAGCATTATTAGCATTAGCCCGCGCACAAACGGAGAGAGACTAACTTATGGCAACACAAAAGCAAACATGGGAGCGGTGGAGATGAGGGAGGTGTCGGCGTGCTGGCGATTTACTCGGAAGGCTTCAGTAGAAGCTGCTGGGAGTTCAGCTTCTTGGATTCACAAATCCAGATGGTCGCAGCGTGAGTAAGCGCATCTCAAGCTCGTCTGTTTGTTGCTGTTAAATTAGCTCTTTAATGCTCATATCATTGATCCACATGATCTGAACCCATGATCATTTGAATAACATCGCTAAGTGGCTCGCTACTGTCTCTGGATTGTTGTAATTTTTTTGCATTTGCAACTATTGGAGGGAAACATGTCTCTGCAAACTTTGTGGGACGCGATTCAGCAAAATCAAGACAGACATGCTGACTCACATTGGACTAAAAGATTGGATCCCATTCAAAGTAACTTGAGCAGGATACACAATTCCCTGTCTAGTCTGGGAGACCAGGTACATTTGTTAGAGCAGCGTGTCGGGGCTAATGAGGGACAATGTACAACGAGTGTGGTCGCTCGGTCAAGCAGCTTGAGAAGACAACTCCTTCCTAATGTCTAAAGTTGAATGACTTGGAGAACCGGAGCCGACGTTCTAACCTTCGCTTCGTAGGAATCCAGGAGTCCGCTGAAGGCAGTGACATTATCGGCTTCATGTCTCGGCTCATCCCGCAGCTCCTGGGGCCAGATGCCTTCCCTACCCTGCCGATCATTGAGAGGGCACACCGCTCACCGACTGCCCAGGCAAAACTCCCGTGCCAGCCATGATCGAGCTGCTGAACTTCCAGGACAAAGTGAAAATCCTTCGTCTTGCCATAGAGAAAAGTCTCTGGACTACAACGGGAAACACATCAGCATTTATCCCGATTTCAGTCCCGAGCTTACCAGAAGACGCCGGAGCTTTGATTCCAGTCAAACGCAAGCTCCGTGAACTCAACTTGAAGTACTTTCTCCTCTACCCCGTGCACCCTCTGCGTTGTTGTTGATGGCACACAACAACGCTTCTCTACCCACAAAGACGCGGAGGCAGTCTTCATGTCTACCTCAAACTCTCCTGGGTGACGAACATTCCTAGAGATGAGGCTGCTGCTAATGGTAGCATGTTGATCCACTTCGAAGTGACTTTCTCCTCGGTTTCCTCTCTTCTCTTCTCTTGTTCTTTATTTTTCTCATCTTCTCTAAAAACAGAGACCTGTTCACGTGACGTCTCATGACTGCTGAGATGTTGTTGACACTCTCTTTTGTGTTTATTATAACTTTACTTAACAGGTGGGCACCCGCCTGGCTCTTTCAGTTGTGTTTGTTTACATTTTACAGTGAAGTCACTTCTTCTTCTTTGGCACGTTAGAGCCCACTACTACTATTGCAATACTGCCCCGAGTGGCTGTTATTGTTAAATAATGTTTGTTTTCGTTCGGATGAATTTCTTTGAGCTATGACTTCTGTATCCTCTTCGTAATGCAGACTGAGCTCTGTGTAATTATTTATTATGTTTAAGTTTATTCATGGTAATGCTCTGGGATTTGGTGTCCAGGGCTGCTGGGCCTTCTTAAAGGTTGTTTTGTGTTTTTCTGTATTTTCTTTTGTGTTTGAATGTTTTGTATGTCTGTTTTACATTAATGGTTGAATCTAGCAATCTTTACAATCATGAATCGCATGTATGCGTAACAAGTGACAGGAACATTATTTGCTATTCATTCCAGACTGGATGAATTAAAGGGTATACAAATCATTCATTTGAATATCAGGAGCCTATTGCCCAAAATGGATTTACTTCGGATATGAGTTGTTCTACATAAACCTAAAATCATCACACTCTCTGAAACTTGGCTTAGTAGTAACATTTCCGATAGTGAACTACAAATCACAAATTATTTGCTTTACAGATCCGATAGATGCTGCAGGGGTGGAGGTGTGGCTATTTATGTCCCCTCTGACCTTGTGACTGAGCTAATTGCTACTTCTGTAGAGCCTCTACATTTTGAATGCATTTTTCTTAAAATTATTTTTCATGAAAATAAATGCTTAACTATTGGTCACATCTATCGGCCACCTTCTTCACCTGCAGAGTCTTTTAACCACATAATTGACACTATCAACTCCATTGAAATGAAATAATCTTGCTTGGTGATTTCAACAAAGATTGGTTGGATAAATCATCTGATAGAGAGAAAAGACTTTTCAGTAGTCTAAATGTTAAACAGCTAATTAATGAGCCAACTCGTATCACTCTTAGAACCCAATCTCTGCTTGACTGGATACTGGTGTCACACCCTGACAGAATCTTAAAAGCTGGTGTCATGTCGGATTGCTTCAGCGATCATTCAATTGTTTATTGCGTATGGAAAATCAAATTAATTAAACTACCTCCAAAACTAGTCAAAATCAGACAATATAAAAAATGGAATGTTGATTTATTTATTAATGATGTTGTTGCCCTTAATTGAGACAGATTTCAACTAAAACCTTTTGTACAAAATGCTTGGGATTTTCTGCATAAAGAGCTCACTGATGTCATGAACAAACATGCACCTGTGAGAACGGTTAAGGTCAAAGGTCAACATCTCCCTCTGAACTCATCAGTCTCTTTAGGGAAAGGGATAAAGCATGGTCGATATATCGTCATTCAAGAACTATAGCCGATTGGGAAGTATACAGGCATCTCCGAAATCTGAGTAAAACCAAAACCCGAAATGCTAAATCGAACTACTATAAAGAATCCCAAGCAATTTTGGACTAAAATTAAATCTATTTTAAACAAATCAGGTAAACATTCTATTAATAAAATAAGAACTGCTGATACAATAATTCATGACCCATTATCCATTGCCCAAATATTTAATCAGCATTTCGCTAATGTATGTTCCACACTACTATCTGACTCCTATTTGACGACTGGTATTTCTAATAGTAACTCACACTGCAACAGTTCTTTTTCTTTTAAGAAAATTCTACCACAGGAAGTTCATAATGCTATCACAGAATTAAAAGTGGATGGCAGTGCAGGACTCGATGGTATAGAAAACAGGTTCATAAAATTGGCGTCCCATATTCTCATGTACCCACTTGCTGATTTGTTCAACCTGTCTTTGTCCACCTGTGAGTTCCGACTATTTGGAAATGTGCACGCATCATTCCACTGCATAAAGGTGGTGATTTACTTGATACAAATAATTATAGACTAATTTCTATAATCTGCTCTATTTCCAAAGTTTTGGAGAAAATAATTTATAATCAACTGTCACATTATCTCAATACTTATAATATTGTATCTCCGGTTCAATCTGGTTTCAGGCCTAATCACTCCACAACAACTGCCCTACTTAAATTGACTAATGACTTGTACTCTGCTGCAGGTGATGGTGAACTCACAGGTGCCATTTTTATTGAATTGACAAAAGCCTTTGATTTCGTTGATCGATATCTGCTCTTGGATAAACTTCACGGCATTGGCCTTTCTAATAATACAGTGTTATGGTTTAACTCGTACCTTCACAGTAGAAAGCAATGTGTGGTTGTTAATGGAAAACAGTCTGACCTGTTGATCCAACAAAAGGGTGTACCCCAAGGATCAACTCTGGGCCCACTTCTGTTCTCTATTTACATAAATGATTTATCTTCTTGTCTCATTAATTGTTGTACTCACCTTTATGCTGATGACACTGTTATATATACATCCAAATCAGATTTTTCACAAATTCAGATCTCTCTCCAATCGGATTTTAATATCTTACAGGACTGGCTATCACACAATAAACTACTGCTTAAAGGGGAAAGGAAACACCAATTACAGTTATAATATTCCGGTAGTTTATTCATTTTACAATGGATATTGATCGTAATATTTATTGTATATGATATTACTCGCCAAAAGAAAATTAATTATCCGCCGGCCGGGTGGGGAATTCCGGGACCAGGCCGCCGCCATTAGGGGAGTCCCAAATGGTGACGTCACTGGCTGTGTTTTCGCTCCACCGGAAGTCAACACAACGTAGCAGATATGGCAGCGATGGAGGAATTTTGCAATGAGATCGACGTTTTGAACGATGAATTTGACTATTCGTCGGGAGATGACATTGATGTGGAAGCATCTACAGTTACCAGGCATCCCATGGCCTATGCTTATGAACCGATTCGGTCGAATAGAGTGGCATACGATCCGGAATAAAAATTTTTAAAAAACACAATGCTAACAGTGAGCCTCTGAATTAGCCCCGAGCGAAAATGCTAACCTATTACTGCACCGATAGCTCCCTTATTACTTATCCTAGCCGCACATCCAACACATCGTTTATGATCGCAAGGAGACACAGAATCTAACGGTGCCCACCTCAACACTGGAAGATACAAACTCGCGAGGTTATCCACAAAAACGTACATCAAAACAAGTGGCGCTAGGTACTAACATACGCCAGGCTAACGGCTTACCTTCCTCATTGTCTGGTCTTCAATGGCATTACAAACGATAAAAACGATGATGTAGTTAATCCATAGGTTAATATCCAATGGGGCTGTGTCCCCTTTGAAATGTTCTGATAATCTATAAGCAATACAACTGCAATTCCGTTATCTGCTGTCCGCTCTGTGCTCCGTGCTCCGTGCGCTCTGGGTCCTGCAATACCATCCATCAATAGCAATACTAGCCTTTTTAGGGCTGTTTTCGACAGATGAGCTTGTGTATGCCAGTTTAATTAGTTGAGCTATAGAACACCCCCAATTCTCTATTGTGCGTCATAATAATAGCTACCATTTAGTTTGGACGCGATTGCGTTAATTAATAAGGTCACACTGTGTCAGTAAATACATGTGTGAGCTAGTAATCTGGTAGTGCTGCAATATTTACCTCTCTCTCGGCAGCTGAAGCAACTCGTTTAGTGGCTCGAACTTCGTTTGTTGACACTGTCATTGTCTTGCGCGGCCGACGTGCTGGGACGGTCGGTGTTCCCGACTGCATACGTTGAGAAATCGAATATTGTGGGAACAGATCCTGGCTTCAAATCCAATGTTTTGTATTGAACCAGGCATCCAGACTGGACTTTGAGCAGCTTCTCATCAGCAGTGGCATCCTATGGAAATGTACTTCTTCCTTCTTTGTATAAAATCCATTTGTGCAGCCTGGGGCAATACAATAAACTCCTGACGACGACCGTTTTCTTGTAATGTAAACTACTGGTGCATTGCACGCCATGTTGTTTGTTATTGAGCTTTGGCCCAGGAAGCCGTACCCAATCAGTGACGTCACTGGAAAAGTCCCGGAGCAATGGAAGCGCCCATGGTCATTAGGCACGTATTTCAAAAAGTAAATTCGCGTATCTCGATCGTTTACATTGGAAATAGACTAGATAAATACATTTCCTAATGGTAATATTGTCGCATGGAAAGCAGTTTGAAAAGTGTTTCCATTTCCCTTTAACAAAACAAAATATTATACCATGGTCTTTGGTACCAGGCAGAAGCTCAAATCCAAACCTAATGTAGTAATAACATGTAAGGATGGCACTTCTCTGCATAAAGTTGATAGCTTTAAATATCTTGGTGTATGGCTAGACTCTGAACTTTCATTTAAACTACATATAAAGCATGTAATACAAAAAGTCAATTACGGAATCAGTGTTTTACACCGCTCTCGCAATTGTTTTACGCTCAGTGTCCGAAAGAGAATTGCTTCTCAACTTATTCTTCCGATTATGGACTATTGTGATGTTGTCTACCAAAATGCACATAAATCAGATCTTGCTCCACTCAACATAGCCTACAACAGACTATGCAGATTTGTTCTTGGTTGTCCTTTTCGTACACATCACTGCACAATGTATAACCAACTTAAATGGCCTTCTTTAAATGTAAGAAGACACGCATTGGCTTCAGCTGATATTTAAATGCATTTATCTTAACTATCCCCCTTATTTAAAGCAGTATTGTGTACCTTACTCACCAAATCATCAAGTTAGACATTCTGTTCAGATTTATTTCTCTGTCTCCTCTGCAAAAACATTGATTGGCAGAAGAGCGTTCATGTTCAAAGCCCCAACAGACTGGAATACTTAACCTGCTGCCATTAGATATTTTGCATCATTGGGTATGTTTAAACATGCATTATCCTCTCACTTTCAACTGGTCTGTACTTGTTATTAATGAAACTGATATTGATTAAACTGATTTGCTTGACTGTCTCAAATTGTAATGATTGTATGCATTGCTTGAATTTTACTTAACAGACTGTATGTGGTTTGTCTTGTATGTCATGTTTTGCATTTTGTTTTTTTATTTATGTATGTGTAAGTTGTTGCTGTTGTCGGGACCCCCTTGAAAACGAGATGGTGCATCTCAAGGGGTTTATCCCAATCAATAAAAATGTCTATATATACTGAAGCCAGTCCCTAACTCCGGGGACTTCCGGCCGGGGACTTCGGGTGGCAGTATACGCCGCGAAGTTGTTTGCTGCCTGCCAGTAAACCCAAAGCAGAAGAAGAAGAAGTGACGTCAGCTTGGAAGCAAACAAGAGACAGAAGTATTTGAATTTTATTAGACACCGAATTTATAGCATTGAAAATAAATACTTTGAAAATCATGTATCTGAATTTTTTTGCCCCGAATTTACCTATGTGATATAAAAATGTAAAAATTCAGGTTAAAAAAATGTGGACGTTCAAATTCAGATCCTAAAAATTCAAGGGGAAAAAATTCGACTGCACAATTTCGGTGTTAAAAAATTAGACATAAAAAATGTAGGTGTATAAAATGTGATGTCCAAAATTGCGATGCAACATCATCCGGGCTACTCAGACAGGATAAGCAATCGAGCCTGAATACAATCAAACCAACTTCTGGCCTATCAGAGCACGGCTTTGTCAGTCATGTGATCACAACAACCCGGGAGAAAAATTACGGAGAACTGTGGGGCTCCGGTAAGTAGTCAGTTTGTGCTCTTTATTTTACAAGCAGTGAGGGCTCGACAGCACTTGTATCTTACATTAGCTAGCTAAATGAGTGATGTAGCCTTGTGCCTTTCTGTTAGCAAGCTCCGTAGTTATCATTAATTGAAGTGAATCACAACGTTACTCATTTTGAACAATGAGCTAACTAATGATTACTTTCATAATGGTTTAATGTGCTGACTATTTTCTACATTAATAGATCAAGGTCTGGTTTGTTCAAACTCTCATAATAGTAGGACATGCTGTCATAATTACCCAGAGTCCAAAGTGAAACCTTTACAATGTTAAAGCTGTTAGATAAATGTAGTGATGTAAAAACTAAATTATTCAAGATAGTGTAGTGGAAAAAAGATAATGTTTTAATAACATGTTACTAAAACAAAATATCTTGTTTTGGACTGACAGTAATGATTCAAGAAATAGTAGATAAATAAATACACACATCAATCTGTTGTGGATGGAACACAACAACTGGTGCTCTGACCTGTGATGCCTCCTCCAAACATTATAACCAGACTGTATCATTCAAACTATAAGTAACAGTTCTAGCTACTTTACTTTAGACAAACAATTCAAAAGACAAAATCAACACAATTTATTGAAAGACCAATCTTTATTTTACGGTGCCTCTCCTTTTGTTTGTATTATTAAACCCTGTCAATCTAAAAAAACTGAGCAACTCAACAGTTAACTTTATATTTATTATTGTCCAAAGCATCTATTACACTATTTGTTCCCCTCTCATATTCACAGGATGGATGATTAGAGACTTTGGGGCAAACCTCAGCTTTATGAACGTCCTGTCTGTTGATTTGGCCAGAGAGGGCTGAGGGTCTTTCCCTGCGAGGAGGACCAGGCCTGAGGGAGGAGGTCCAGGCCTGAGGAAGGAGGTCCAGGCCTGAGGGAGGAGGACCAGGCCTGAGGGAGGAGGACCAGGCCTGAGGTAACCTTTTGCTAAGAAAGTACACTCAACATCACTGATGTGTAGGTGATCTAGTATCTCATGTTTAATGGCATGTATATCAGTGTATTAGAGTAATTACTTTATGCATTCTTTGTAAAGTATGAAAAAGGTATATAATAATAATAATAATAATAATAATAATAATAATGGGTTTCATTTATAAAGCACTTCATATTTGACTTCAAATCCCGAAGTGCTACAAGCAGTGAGCATGAACAGTATAAAAACATTACACAACACGGTCAAATTAATAAAAAGCACTAAAAACAAACAACACAAATAAAATAAATTAAAAGGGGGGTAATAAATAAATAAATAAATAAGATGTCTAGGGAAAGGCTCTATTGAACCGATGGGTTTTGAGGCCTTTTTTAAAGGCCTCCACGGTCTGTGGTGCTCTCATGTGGTCGGGGAGAGCGTTCCACAGACTGGGAGCAGCCGAGCAGAAGGCCCGGTCTCCCGTAGTACGGAGCTTAGTCCTGGGGGGTTTGAGGAGGTTGGAGTTCCTGGAGTGGGTGGTCCGCAAGGAGGTATGGGGGGTGAGGAGTTCCTTGATGTAGGGAGGGGCAGTTCCATGGACACACTGGTGGGTGAGGACGGAGACCTTGAATTCGATCCTCAGTTCCACGGGTAGCCAGTGTAGTGCTTTAAGGATGGGGGTGATGTGATCTTATTTGCGCACCCTCATCAGGATCCTAGCAGCGCTGTTCTGAATGTATTGTAGCTTGGATGCTTTTGTTAGGGATCCCGATGAGGATGCATTGCAGTAGTCCAGCCTGGAGGAGACAAAGGCGTGGACCAGCTTTTCGGCGTCAGACAGAGTGAGTGTGGGGCGGAGTTTGGCGATGTTCCTGAGGTGATAAAAGGAGTTCTTGCACAGCTGTTTAATGTGGGCCTCAAAGGTCAGATAGAATATGTACCTTGGAATCCGTGCTGAAGTCCTCTGCTGTTAGGAGTCCAGATCTGTCTCTCCTCCTCTGGTCCAGCCTGTCTGGATCCCCTTAAGGAGACTTTGAACAAACAGATGTAAAGTTACATGCGTGGGTTACAGACTTCTTTACATGCAAACAACTTTTTATCTTCTTTTAAAAACAGGTCATAACCTTATTGTTATACTTAAGAAATTGCTGGATATCACAGTCCTTATGCTGTATCAGTTTGATTGAGTATTATTGTGGAGGTCCTTTTTATTTTACTGTTACTTTGGATGAGTTTTTTATGAGTCACTCAAATTAATATGTATCTCACACGTACGGGTAAGACACAAACCTATTGAACAAATGCAATGCAATGGATAAGCTTAATGTAGTCACAGATAACGTCATATCTAATATTTAAACAAATCATTTCCTTGTCACTAAAACATTGACTACGCTATTCATCGTCCTTAAATGCAGGCATTAAGTTACATGTTCCGTTCTACAGCCACGATGAGGCTGTTTCTCAAGTGTGAGGATAATACAATGAAAAGAGGCATTGGTAATAATATTAAAAACGACAATGTTTGGGTCGTTGGGTCGGATACGCGGTTAGCTGCAATAAATAACTCCAGTTCAACAAACCATATTACAATATCTAAGGGAGCGTTATTTCTGGACCATCTTGAAATTTGACGTTCATATTTTAAAGATACACACATTTTGTTGTGAAGTTGATTTAATATACACTAACTCTCTTCAACAATACGTTGACGTTAGCTAGTCTATTTTATGCTATAGTAGAGCATAGCGAATGTAAACGAACCTTAACAATGCATACGGTAACCTAACTAGCAAACTAACTATCTAACGTACAAGGATGACCTTATTTTACCAACCTCGCACAGAAGGTATACAGTAGCATCCCACTTAATGTTTTACACTTCTCTATTACGTTTAACTTGGATGCTACGCATAGCATCGTTAGCACAGATGGAGCTACGATTGCTCAAATGCTAACCCAACTCTAAACATTCATTAACGTTAGCTTAATAAAAACACCAGTAACATAACATAAAGTACGCAGGGTTGACTTACCGAAGAAACTGCATTGATCTTGATCATATAATTGTTATGTGCTCAATATTATTTTGAAAGTACTACAAAAGCATAAAAAGCAGATATAACAGCATACGTGCATTTCTTCAGGTTGTCTGTTAGAGATTTCCTTTCAATGCTCTTTTATTTATTTTCAGGATATGTATAGAAAATGGTGTAACTGTGTCCATTTCAATCTTTGGTAGCAATTCTAAGAAGGCTTAATTGCATATTTACACTTTAAGCATTCAGGTCATTAAGACGCTACTAAAGGCTGAAAACGCATCTCTTTCGACTCCACTTCGAGCGATAGAACTATTAACAAAGCACTTATATACTAATAAAGGACTGGCTTATCTAAAGCCAGTTGAGTAGCACTTGAAATGTGTTTGCTCTATGAAGCCTGATGTACTTTTATGATTCTGTTTTCTTCAAGTTTGTATTTTGTTGGTCGAACGCACTTATTGTAAGTCGCTTTGGATAGAAGCGTCAGCTAAATGTAATGTAATGTAAAGGCCGAAAAAAACTTGATAACAAAAACTCATTAAATCTTTTGAAATAACGGAAATACAATACATCATTTCCTTTTGGTCCAAAAGGGAAACGAGAGAAAAATTATGTATTTATAAAAGTAAACAATTAAAAGTATAATTTATATTATATACACCAATTTGAATGTTTAACACAGCAATATGTTTGAGGGATGGAAGTGTTACCAATCTAAAGACCGCCTCACAGCATGCACTTCAAACTAAACTACATCATATTTTCAACAAACACATAATATAAACCTCGTAAAAGAAGAATATATGGCGACGCTGTTTTTTAATTACAACACATTAGTTCCAGCTAGGTACCTAATTGGTCACTGAGAACAAATAAAACCCTTTAAAGTGTTATGTGTTTGATTAGAAATGTTCATATCCGTCACAGATCATAAGACATTAAAATGCTGCCAGGTCCATTTTACACTCTTCATATTTATATGACAGAAATTCGAGTTTATTTTCCGAGGTTCATATAAACAATTCGCATATCCTCATAAAACAGTTTTTTAGGAGCAGAAATATTCCATCTAATATGAGACTCCTCATATTGGAGGAATATTTCTGCCACCGATGTGCAAAGTGTGGTTTACTGAGCTGCGTTTGGTGATAAAAAATAAAATAACAAACATGCAAACGGTTCCCTGAACGTTGCAGGAAAGTATTTTTGATTTCCTGTTTTCTTGACAGGTTTTAGAAGCTCTTCCTCCATCGCTTGATGGATACATTCTCTCTCCTTCCATCTTTATATGTCTTTGAACACACACACACATCCTCCCACTTGCTTCCACACACTTTCCCGAACTCATTTTCTCCATTGACACTTCAATTTACTTCATTTCCAGCAGATTGTTTTATGAATAATGTGGGTTTTTTGTTTTGTTTTGACTAGACACTTCTCTTATTCAGATTTAACAGATTTCATCGATCACAACTGTGATTTTCCATCATTGCAATATTCCTCTACGCTGAAATGCATTTAATTTGAACCATCATTTTGCCCTGTCATGTTTCACCGTTTATTATACTTTACCCATTGAAAACCAATGTTTGAAATGACGAAATTAATGTTTAGGGACCATGTGAGGTTGTTTTAGGGTGCATTCACACCTAATAGTCCGCTCTCTGCTGCGCACCAGACCACATTTTGTTACATTGTTTCATTTTTCCGAAGGTTCGGTTTGCGTTCACACGGGCAAAACTCAACTCAACTGGACTATAAACTTTAAACACAAGTCATGTGCACGGAAATGCTGTTCACCCATTGGTCAGACATTAAGGGGGTAAAAACGCAAATCCCGGCAATTTCTACCGGAGCCTCCGCCATGGAGCATCGGCACTTTCGGCAGGTTATTCTCATGCTGCTGTTAATCTGGAGATCAACAGACACTAGTGGCCCGCGCATATGAATATATAATCAGACAACGTCCGTTAAAAAACATTATAACACAATGAGACGTTCTGCAGTCAGGAGGGACTCTGACTTTTATGTAGCTGATGGAGCATTTTTACTTTACACAACACTGTTCAACTTCATTCTGCTTCACTCTTTCGCTAAAGATTTTGAAGACACCCGCGTTCTTGTGACGCGTAAATACTACGCTTCCTATGTTTTGGTGCGGACTGCGTTTGTAACCGATGTATAACTTCACTTGTTTATATTTCAGTAAAATCATTGTCCATACTTTATTTGTAAAACTTGTCACTGTCATTTTGGTACTCTTGGCACCGGCACATTTCTGCATTTCGCGCTGCTTTCCTCAGTTAGCTTCAGGCCCCACTGAGGAGAAGTAAGTGGAACGAGTGGTGTCATAAATGTTGTGTTTTATATGTGAATAGATTGTTTAATGTTACACTTCACACAAACCAAACCTATTTGCAGTTAATATCTATATTTTGTCGTGTGTGACTGTAGTTTATATAATGTGCAGCGCTTCAAACAGTTTGGGAGCTTTCTAAAGTTTAGCTATATGCTAACCTAACATGTGGGTGTTTTCTTCCACTGAAGGTGTGAAGTTAGAAAGCTGATGAAGCCATTTCCTGCTTTAATTATTATATTCTGTTTTGCACAGGTATGTGGGTATTCTTTTTGTGTTTTGTAACTGTAAATTGTATTGTTTGTTATGTAAGTGTAAATTATTGGTTATATTTGTGTATATTGGTTTACAAAGAAAAGCCGGTTTGCCACCATGGATAGATGTATATCTGTTAATTGTATTATTTAGAACTCTGTATACTTTCCTGAAGTGAGCTGCAGGCCCCACTGAGGAGAAGTGTGAAGTTAGAAAGCTGATGAAGCCATTTCCTGCTTTAATTATTATATTCTGTTTTGCACAGAGAATAAATCCTGGTTGGCAAGAAAGAAGTCGTTCTCATTTACACAACGCAGAGATCACATGTGGCGTCAAACCAGACCGGTTACACGTTCACACCAGCAATGAACCGCTCCAGAGTTCACTAGCAGACCAGACCACCTCTTTTAGGCGGACCAGAGTCCGGTTGTTGAGTATTGAGTTAGGTCTTTAACCAGAGCCCATACCGTGTTCCCTTTAATGTTTACTTCCTGTCTGCCTTCTTCTGCTTTTCCCTTTATTATTAACATCGTGCATGTCTTCTTCTGCTGTTCGCTTTATTGTTTACTTCCTGTCCTACGCCGTGTAATAGAGAGGCGAAGTCCCTCCCCCTTCCGGTGGGACCCATGGGACCTTATTTCGGAAAAAAGTATGTATTGAAGTCAATGGAGAGAGAAAGATTATCTCTCGATCCCGTTTGAATTGTGCCACGAATTACACACATGATGTTTGTCAATCTTAAATAATAATTTCCATGTAAAAAAAGTCACAGTTTGTCGTAAATCTGTTGAAATATAAGACTGACAAATACGCAACTAGAAAGACTACAAATCCCAGAATCCCGGTCCCGCATGCTGGCTCTCACGGAACCGACTAACTCCCCTTGTGTGTATGTACAGCTCTCAACGCGCCCAGACTTGGAGTGATTTTCACCTCTTTTAATACATTTCGCCTCGTTCTGAAAGAAAGGAGTGAAATGTTTCAACGTGACGGCCGTCTTGGTGTGTGGAGCGAGACGGGAGTTGTAGTTCATTGAGCGGTTTCACACAAGAAAAAGTGTTACTTCACAGTTTTATTATTTTGACTTTTAAATTCACAAACATCATACTGTATGTGTAATTTGTGGCTCCAAAGATAATCTTTCTCTCTCCATTGACTTCAATGCATAACTTTTCAGAAATAAGGTCCCATCCCTCAACCGGAAGGGGAGGGACTTCGCATCTCTATAAGAACATATATTATAAATACTTCTGTGTTGTGTCTAGTCCTTTATTTGCCATTACCCCAGGGTTGTAGCTTGTCATATATCTTCATTCTGTCTCATGATTGTGCTACAGTAACTGTTTGTGAATATTTGAATTGAATACTGTTAAAAAAGGAATAAACAAAACACATTTTCGAACATGCATCTTCTCCCTGTGTCTTGAGAGTTGATTCAACACAATTAATTCCCAGTTTTGCACCCCCCACCCCCTGACCCTGCACTTCACTTTCTCCCAGCATTCCCCCTGAGGTCGCATCAGCGCTGCATGGGTTCCAGCTGCATGAAGGAAGCAAGCCTGAGTGCATCCCGCCGTTTCCATGGCAACCTCATAATCCACAGGCATCTCTGGGGTGCCGAGCAGGAGGATATACGTTGTGTTTACACAGAGAAAGAGCAATGTGGTGATTAAAAAAAGAAAGCCGAGAACACACACACACACACACACACACAAAATGACACCACTTCATTTGGAAATTCAAAAAGCTGCATTCAGATTGGGGAGATGTCGAGCCCGGGTGTCATTTTGTATGAATAATTCCTTTTATTTGATTATGCACTTTCAAAAAGTTGGCTCTTTTGATCAGACCGGTGTCAGGCTGTTCACAGGTGCGTCATCGCAGCGCTGTCTTTCATAGGAATCTGTATTTGATGGCTCCAAAATGCTTTAAATTCACTCTGGGGAAAACATTGCGTATAGAAGTCGTCATTCAGGGTTTCAGAAACACAAAATATGGTTCATGGAAGAAGTGAAATGGAGGTCATAAGGCTCCTGTTTGGTTTGATTGGTGACTTCATGATTGATCGTTAAGTCTGAATGAAAAGCAGGTTTAATTGGAAATGTGCTGGTCAAAACTAGAGAAGAATCAGAATCACTTTAATGTATTTATCGAGGGAAAAATGTGGTTTAGTTGCTCTATTTTAGAAGGAAATGAAATAAAAATATAGATAAAATATTCATAAATAGAGATAAAATATGTATATGAACATAAGAAGGTAAAGGAAGGATGTGCAGCAAAATATCTAAATTTAAATATTTATACATTCGAAACAAATGTTGTCAGAATATGCAATAAAAAAACAAAAGGTAAAATAAATATACTTTAAAGGGGACCTATCATGCAAAATGCACTTTGTGATGTCTTTAATACATCAATATGTGTCCCCGGTGCGTCGGGGAACTCACGCAGCGTCAGAAAATAAAACCCTCTCTCTTTTCCTCCGTACCCAAATCTTTTAAAAACGGGTTGAACACGAGCGGATACAGATTTGCTGCCGATATGACGTCAAATCGGCGGCGGACCCACGGCACTATCAGAAACAATGCCTGACGTGTTTTGGACGTAATCTCGTCTTTGTTTACATTAGCATCGCTAACACTCAGAGCTCACCTCTACTGGAGAGCACACGTGATAAACCCGCAAGAGAAAAGGCATTTGAGCTCCATACTGTTTCAGAAAGAATCCTTGATGTGGTTTAAACATGATGGTGTTTTATCACAGCAGAATTTAACTTTCTCTTCGGTAGAATTCTGATCAGGCATTAGCTCCGCCTCCCCTCTTCTTCTTTTTTAAACCTAAGGACCCAAATCCGCGTTTCTCTAACAGGGCTACAAAAGAGGGGTTTGAGCAGTTTGAGGCATGGCTACAATGCAGGATCTGTTTGGTATTTTAAGCAAAAAAACGTCACAGACATGTTTTGTATAGGTATGACCCTACAATATATGTTTCCATTATAGAATCATAGGTCCACTTTAAATAGTTATATATAAAAAATATAAAAAGGAAAGACATTATCCCTGCGATCTGTCAATGTGCCCTTGTAAGATAAGATAAGATAAGAAGTACTTTATTGATCCCAATTTGGGAAATTGAGCCTTGAGCAAGACATGAGAGGAGCTGCCAAGAGTAGACAATCCAAGAGTAGAACATCCCAGATGTTAATGTCTGCAAATGGACCAAAAAACGCTTCTTTGTGCAACTTTCCTCAGTTAAACGTAACATTCTACTCTTTCTCTACTTTATTTGATGTTACTGACAAGCAATTATCCTACGAGTTGTTGGAAATGCATCCCCCAGTCCCATCGCTGTATTCTCATCACCACAAAATAAAGGGAACACGCTGCAATTATCAGACGCTGAACATGTTGATGATAAGCTACTTAGCAATCAGGGCCTCTTAATAAGTATTTATTGGAAGCTAATAGGCTTTAGGCTCATGCAACCATTAGCAGGTAATTGCTAATTAATTAGCTTTGCTCACTCATACAATTAGAGAAATATGAGGCCATTAAGGAATAACCGATCGGTCGTTAGTGTCAAGTATGCAAATAAATGTTTACTCATTAGGGGGAAATCTAATTGTGGGGTAGTGTTGGGAGATTTTGTATAATTTGGCAGCGTGAATACAAAATTGGAATGCCTTGAAGCCAAACTGTATCTGTTTTGGAGATATTTTACTTAATCGGTGTGTATTTTATTATGTATTTGTATGTTGAATTCATTGCTAAATGTTTTTGTTTTGCTCTGGCACATCTCCTTTTGCAGTGCAGCTCAGTGGTGGGTTTCTGCAGCGCTGAACATTTAAGAAAACCTGAATAGGAACGTCTCTTTTCATTCAGCACAAGCGAAGACAAAAATACTACAGAGCGCTGGCTGCTGGCGACGCAGAGAGAAAAAGTCAAAGCCAGAGCTCGGTTCAGTGGAAAGGTGACAAGGAGACGACAGAAGGAGAAGTTCTTCTTTCAGTCAAATACTTCCTTACAGTTCCTCGGCTCTGCAGCTGCAGATAATGCTGTATGTCAGTGTGTCTGCATTCATAGCATGAAGGAAAACTAAAATATAGTGTTATTTATGTCGTATATTGAGACATTTCTTCCTGCAAATATCAATATTACACAATACGAATGCATCGAAGAGCAGTAGCATTTAGTTATATTATCAATAATAGATAGATAGATGGATAGATAGATAGATAGATAGATAGATAGATAGATAGATAGATAAATGGATAGATAGATAGATAGATAGATAGATAGATGGATAGATAGATCTCTAACCTCTCTAAAAAGGTCAAATGTCACTTGTTTTGCATCAATCTTGATACAGGGTACTTATTATATGTTATAGTTTGGATTCCTATAGCAATGTTTTTATTTTGGACGGACACTATCATTTAATTTGTTTTACTATATGTTCAATCTGAATTTACTTTAAAGTAAAAACATCTATATTGATTCTGACTCTTCTTCATCCAACTCACAGGTGTAACCTTGCTTTGAGAGAAAAGATTATTATGTTACCCCTTTTAGAAGTGAAGATATGGTCATTTGTTCTGGGCACGTCATTTTCGAGCCTGAGACCTGAAAAACAGGCTCAGGGCTCAACAGGGTAAGGACCTAATGATTCCAATGAGGGCTATAAAATAGTTCTTACAGGGTAATTTATTTAGTTAAAAAAAAAATATCCACCGATTTACAGACGTCTCTTTCTCCATGTTGGTCAATGGGAAAAAGTCTTTCTGGGCCCAGGGACGTCACGGACTGATACGGAAATTGTAGCACTTCCTGGGGGCTTGACTTGAACGCCTCACCAGGTATGGGCAACATGGACTGTACCAAGTTAAATTGGAGGGGGGGAAGAAAGTAATGTGTTCTCACCCGATTCTTTCACACACACATACGGGTTTTGGGCCGAGGGCGACACCGTACTTCCGGTATCCGCCATTTCACGCGAGGTGCAAGCAGAATATCATAGTCTATTGCCTTAATCAATATAGTCAACTCTAAAATACCACATATATGCATTAGCATGATCATATTATTGTGACAAGTGGGGTATTCACCTGGTGTTTCCAGAAATTCGACGTAGATGCCGCCAAAATCGACCGAAGGCCACTTTCGAGAGTCGTTTTTCCATACATCTGCAGGCAGTCTGTAAGGGCAATCCGACAACCCACACAGCTCTAGTTCACGCTGGTAACGACCGAGAGCACACCCCTCAAGTCCAGAGATGTAATCCGAAGACATGCAGCGATTTCTTCGGTCCTTAATTCAGAAAAAAAAACAAGTGCGCTCTGCCTTGCTACGTTAGCTAGCTGTTTATATTTGCACCTCCAGGAAAATGGCGTATATATATATATGGCGCGCGTTGCATTGTGGGTAGCTCGTGACGTCACTGTGTGAAAGAATACTTTTTCTCTTGTATCTCTTGTTCAACACGAATAATATTAATATGAATGAAGAAGAAAAAGGTGTCTTTCAACCCTAAACAAAAAGTGTATTGTCGCTAGTTTACATGAGATCTTGTTCTGTCACCCTTTCTACCGTCAAGGTGGATTGAACCAGGAAGTAATTCAATCTGCTGTTCCTTTCATTAAAAGAATGATGTTGTTCTGCTTGGTATTTGTATTCTGTGGATACGACAACACAATTGTACTTTCAATTGCTCTGAAAAGAACAACATCATGGTAAGATTTAAACAAGTAATGTAATTGTTGACTTCTAGGAATACGTTGTTTATGTTCGATATAAGTACCTGTTGGTATAGGTTGAGAAATGAACCTTGTTTGCAAAGAAATGAATGTAAATATTTAAAACCATCCATATCATATTGAGGACAAAGCTCCCTTTTATGGTAGGGATTTCTTTGTGAGTGTGGGACCGATTTAAAAACGGTTTTCAGAAGCAGGCCTGAACCTCACGGCCAGTAAAGTGATTCAAAGAAGTTTTATTGAGCCAACTCCAGTTAAATGTGAGCTGTAAGAATGTTGCCTTCAAGTGGAGGTCGGTGAAACGGTGTGTAAAATAAATGACAATGGAAGTTTTGGCCTCAAGGCGAAGCTCCTCGTACAAACCGTTTTACAACTGCAGTTCATGTTTACACAGTGTGTGTGTGTGTGTGTGTGTGTGTGTGTGTGTGTGTGTGTGTGTGTGTGTGTGTGTGTGTGGTGTGTGTGTGTGTGTGTGTGTGTGTGTGTGTGTGTGTGTGTGTGAGAGTGTGTGAGAGAGAGAGAGAGTGTTAGCTTCCCTAGAGCAAGTGGCACTGCTCTGCATGAATGAGGTGTGAAAGGGTGATGACATGCAGTATGTAAAGCGATTTTAAAGGTCACCTATTTTGCGAAATCCTCTTCTTCATGTCTCTTCGACATCAACATGTGTCTCCTCTTCAACATGTGTCCCCTCTTCAACATGTGTCCCCTCTTCTTCATGTCTCTTCTACATCAACATGTGTCCCCTCTTCTTCATATCTCTTCTACATCAACATGTGTCCCCTCTTCTTCATGTCTCTTCTACATCAACATGTGTCCCCTCTTCTTCATGTCTCTTCTACATCAACATGTGTCCCCTCTTCTTCATGTCTCTTCTACATCAACATGTGTCCCCTCTTCTTCATGTCTCTTCTACATCAACATGTGTTCCCTCTTCTTCATGTCTCTTCTACATCAACATGTGTCCCCTCTTCTTCATGTCTCTTCTACATCAACATGTGTCCCCTCTTCTTCATGTCTCTTCGACATCACCATGTGTCCCCTCTGTGGAAAGAGACTCTGAAAGTTTCAGGAACCAAGATTCTCTCTCTTTTTGATCCATTTCTATAAAAACCTGTCTGAAAATGAGCTGATCAGATTTTGGCCACTTTATGATGTCATAACGATGTGTTGGCTTGTGTAACCATTAGCCAATCAGCAACCAAGGCAGGGCCGTATTCACCATATACATTGGAGGGGGGACATCCCCCCCTATATTCAGATACACTCAAAATGTCCCCCCCCAATAAATAGTAAAAAAAAAAAAGTTTTGATTTTTTTGATTTTTTAATTTAAATAAAATTGCTATTCTATGACTTCTTTATTTTGGTTATTTGTATACTTGAAAATCTATATTTTCTGTTATTGTGAGCTTCACCAAAATCATATTTATTTTCATATGTAAATTGGTTCCTTATTTTGTACCCGGGGGTGTATTTAGCTGTTGCACGTCTGAGTCCACCTTCAGTTAGCTTGATGCTCCAAGCAGGTCAGTCATGTTTTAATTTGCCCTCCATCAGTTCTGGTATATTTTCTAGTTAGCCCTAAAGTAATCTATATTATTTTATTTCGTAATGGTAATGTTAATGAACCCTCCGGTTTAGCTTCTTTGTGTACGTAACTTGTAGTTCTGATGTTAAAACCAAACTTTTCAGGAATAGTAGCTAACTAGCTGTGGGCTAGCTGGTTTTAGTTGTTAGCCAGGGTTTGGCGGGCTAGTGTCAGTATATAATATAGATATAAATATAGATGTTTTTAAAGTAAATTCAGATTGAACATAGTAAAAAAATGTAAATGATAGTGTCCGTGCAAAAAATAAACCATTACTTATTGTGAAAACCACCCTTGAATGATGGGATAGTAGACTAAAAGATTTAGGAATCCAAACTATAACATATAATAAGTACCCTGTATCAAGATTGATGCAAAACAAGTATTTCCAAGGCACACCTTTATATGATCATTATAGTTATACAAAATAACAGAATAATAGGGATGAAATCATTCCAACTCATACTACAGTTTAAAAAGGGAGTGATTTGTAAAATATGCATAAAGAAAAAGTAAATCTGTTCAGTTCTGTTTCACATGGGTGTTGTTGAGATGTATCCATAGATTTAGTCCCTAATGTTGCTCTCAAAGTGCACCAGGTTGATGCTTTTATCTTCAACATTTAAAAAAAAAATCTTCCCGGGGGAGCATGCCCCCGGACCCCCCTAGAGGAGGTTAGGTTAGGTATTCAGTGAATAAACATAGTTCACAGAGATGCTGTTTGAGAAACCGATGTGAGTTGCGCTTATCTTTACCCATGGATGCACAATAAGAACGGACCCATATCGTCTTTCTGCCCCCCCACGGAGCTGTAATAATGGATATATTGCACATGTTTGCTGTAATTCATTATTATACTACATGGGCAGTATGATTAAATCTTGTACCGTAAATGTTGTATTAAATAAAGTTAATATTACCGACGTTATTAACGTCCCTGTAGCTTCGTATTGCACTGTGTATCAGAGGATCGGGGACGGGTACCCGCAGGACGGGTTGCGGGACTAATTGGCAATATGTGCGGGTAGCGGGGCGGGTTCGGTATTGCACGTCGCGGGTGCGGGGCGGGAGCGGGTCTTGAAATTCAGACCCGTGCAGGACTCTGCTGTGTATATATATATATATGTATGGGGATTATGGGTAATGCTGCAATGATCTGTTTGGTGTTTCAGCCAATCAGAGACAGGTTCTGTATATATCTGAGACCTGTAATATAGTGATGAAAAACAGTATAATGGGGGACCTTTAATGCAAATTCCTGTCAACTAAAATAATAAGAGCTTACAACTAAAGGCAGGTCCATCCCTCAACATGAAGACATTTACATTCAGGGGTCAGAGTTCATATGGTGAGGGATTCCATGAGCGGTATGCGCCGGCCTGTGCCTTTACCTTGGACTTCTGATAGAACTGCTCGGGTCTTGATAGATTGAGTGGGGAAGTTCATGTTTAGGGACGGGTGGCGCAGTGGTCTGTGCATCCGATCATCAGATCAAGGGGGAGTGCTGGGGAACTCCAGTTCGAAACCTGCTCCCGCCGCCACTGCGTCAGGCCGTTGTGTCCTTGGGCAAGACACTTCACCCGGATTTGCTCCTGTGGGTATTGTCCACAGTACATGTATGATACCAATGTATACTTGTAAAAGCGCCTCGATGACCTCGAGGCGTGAAGATGGACGGTGTGGCGCAGTGCGCTGTGCAATGATCATCAGATCAAGGGGTGAAACCCGCCGCTGCTGCGTCTGTAAAGCCGGTGGGTCCTTAGGCAAGACCCTTCACCTGAACTTGCTCCTGTGGGTATTGTCCACAGTATCTGACCATTGCATGTATGATGTGCAATGTGTGTATATGTAAAGCGCTTTGAGTCATTGATAATGCGCTATAATAAATGTAAGGAATTATTATTATTATGAGATCTTTCGAGAGGGTTATCAAGAATAACTTTTATCCAATGACCTTTCCCCTCTCTGTCTGTGTCTGTGTCTTCCCTTGTTCCGATTAACCCAGCCAAATCTTTGTTCTTGTTTTGTATCTATATCTACGCTGGGATCCGGAGTCGAGGCTGATCCTCTTGCTGTAGTCCTGTGTCCTGGATCCTCTGTCCCGAGTTCTGGATTAAGTCGTGGACTTCGGGTCGTGGCTGAACCTGTCTCTGCGGTCCTGCCTTGGGTCTCGCCATGCTGCTTCCCTGATGGCTTCCACAGGATTGTAGCTGACATCCTCGTGGATTCATCTTCTCATTACAGACACATGCATTTCCTAACATTCGGTCTATATGCTGTAACATGTATTATCTCTTGGATTTACACACAGCATCTATTGCACGTCTGTCCGTCCTGGGAGAGGGATCCCTCCTCTGTTGCTCTCCCTGAGGTTTCTCCCATGTTCCCTTAAACTGTGGGGTTTCTCTGGAAGTGTTTCCTTGTACGATGTGAGGGTCTAAGGACAGAGGGTCTAAGGATAGAGGGTCTAAGGACAGAGGGTCTAAGGACAGAGGGTGTCGTTTTTCTCATACTGATATTCTGAACAATCTGTGCTGTTGTATTTGCTGTAAAGTGTCTCTACTGTAGGCTATTTTTATTATATGTACAGCACTTTGGCTCGACCAAAAATCGTTTATAAATGTGCTATATAAATAAAACTTGATTTGATTTGATTTGATTCAGTCACTACAAATCTGACAAGATCATATTGAGAATGTGACAGAAATAGCGCTAAGGCTGACAGAGAACAACAAAGCGGAAGAATCAGCTGAGGTCGGCCTAAAATTGAAACTGAGCTGATATAGAAATAGAAGCAGCGGTTTGAACTGAGCAACAACACACACACACACACACACACACACACACACACACACACACACACACACACACACACACACACACACACACACACACACACACACACACACACACACACACACACACACACACACACACCAGCTTCAAACACACCTTTAAATTAACCCCTGCATTTCAATGTAACCCGAAAACAAAACGTACATTTCTCAGTGTTTTAGGGGAGGGGGTGGAGGAGGAATAAAGATGGTCTTGTGACACTGATGCAAATAAAAAACCAAATAAATGCATTCTTTCATCAAAGCAATATGTAAATGACGGCACTCTCAGGATAGGGTTCCTTGAGGACTCTCTGCCGTAGCACATCTGAGTCGCTGAGGGTTTCACTGCTTATTTATTTCTCTTTTTTTCCCACTGTTGACTTCACAGGCTCAGCTGAGGCAAACGAAACAAACGCCCCGTAGTTCCGTCGTGGAAAAAAAAAAGCGGGAGGAGAAATGTATGCCTTTAATTAAGAAAGTTGCGTGGCTTGGAGGGATTCTACTCCATTCGAGTCACTCCAGGCACCAGGGAGTTGTAATACGTGTGTGTGTTGGTGGCAACGAGTGTATTCATTGTGGTCTTGGGTGTTTTTAGGAAGAAGGAAATGGAAGATGGGAAAACGACAACTGTTGTAAACTGCCTTGTAAATGTTGCTTTTCACGAGTTGTTGATTCCAATACAGCTTAATAAAGTGGGAGAGGAGACCAAGCAGGCAGGGAAACAGATAAATAAGAAATATACATAAAGACAACAAAGATAAAAACACCAATATGAGAAGAGGGATAAAAAATACAGGAATGAAAGTCACAGAAAAACAGATTAAAGAAATAAATGTGCAATAATTATAGAAACTCTAAAACATTGATGCTAAAACCTCAAATTAAAGTCATAATCTTGCAATGTGCTAGTTTCTCCCTATTTAGCAAGGCAATGAATCAGCTTTTAGCCATAACGTTTTATTTTTCTAACAAAAGTACAATATGTTGGTTAAATTCCAGTGTTAATCTGCTTTTATATCATTTTTGACGATCTTAACCGCTTTAAGAATTTGGAAACACGATACTAGCTAGCATGTTAGCGAACGATTTTTATACTTTTACACATCCAGCAGACGAATAGCATTCATGCTGGCGTTTATTTAAAGTAATGTTAGTCTCGTGATGAATGAAAGTCTCATATTTATACTTCTCTTGGCTCCGGTTTGATCTGCACAGACAGTTTGATGCTTGCCTACTGTTTTTTGCTAAAACAGCCATAAAACCAAACAGCTTGGCAATAATTCTTAATCTGTTTGTCACTTTTAAATGTTCAACGACTCCTTTCACAAACTAATTTGACATATACAGTCGTGTAAAATAAATATTGAATACTGCAGGTTTAGAAAGTGTAAAACATACTGAATGTACCTGTTCCTACAGCCTGACAATCTCATATATACACAACTGAATAATCAGATTTAAATGTGAAGTTTCTGGAGAAAAATACATCGACAAACCAAGTCAATTATCAGCCGTTGGTCAATTTGGAGGTCTCTTGTCTTATCTCTTGTCTTGTCTCTTGTCTTGTCTCTTGGCTACATTTTTGCGATGTCTTCCGCACTATCGGCACTTTTCAGTCCTGCCGAGAGTCTCAAAATTGGCGGTGAAAAAAGACCACTATGATTGGCTGTTCAGCTTATGTGAATCAGTGCATCTTTGATTACATCTGAGCATTGAAATACACAGATATGTTCAGAACTACATTAGCCATGGCCATCTGGAATGAAGCTAAGTTCTGAGTGAGAGTGGTTTTGAAATGTTCGGCTAACACTGCTTTGTTTTTACGTTCTTATTCCAACAATGGCTTGTAAATGGTAAATGGACTGTACGTATATAGCGCTTTATCCAGTCTTTAAGACCCCTCAAAGCGTTTTACATACTACATGACGTTCGCCCATTCCCATTTATACAGAGCAGTGTACCTAACTCTAGGAACTAACATTCACACACACTGTTGGCCATCGGGAGCAACTCAGGGTGAAGTATCTTGCCCAAGGATACATCGACATGTTGACTGCATGGGCCGGGATCGAACCCACAACCTTCTGGTTGAAAGACGATAGCACTCCCTCGCAGTCACAGTCGCCCAGCTTGTATATCTACATCTCTACCTTTTCCACTTTCTCTTTTTTAATCCATGAATGGATGGATGGATGGATGGATGGATGGATGGATGGATTATTTCCACTTTCTCTTTTTTAATGACGATTTTAAACTTATTCCACTTGCCTTTACGGAAAGTTATTTCCTTGCGTAGACATTTTTTTGGTTGTAGGCTGTAGTCTTTGCCGTGTGCTCAAATCCAAGTTTTTGGACGAGACTCCATCAACGTGAGGCAACACAACAGTCGGCAACAAGTTCTTTGATGCTGGTTTGGTCTGTCAGAGACTTAAAAAAATATTAATAAATAACTGCACAGAAATGTAAGACTGTTCCTTTCATCAGTGATGTTGATGTACATTCGAAGGGCTCTTGTAAAGTATGAAACAATCTTAAACTTTAAAGATCTGTTTGAACTGAAGCGACACGATCATGTCTTTTATGTGTGTTTTATTTAGATATTTAATCATGAATCTTTAATGGAACTAGTATAACTTTTGCTTTATCTTAACATTCTGTCTGTTGTGCCAAAGATAAAGTGAAAGAAACAGACAAATAGGAACTTTGTGATTATGGAAATGATGGTGGTAGTTTAGTTTTTTGTTTGTTTAGTATTTATTAAATTGATGTATTTATTTGTTGCTAGTGACATCCTAACCAGCATGGTACCTTTGTTCTAAAATGTCTGCACGCTATGTGAAAAAGATGAAGATACAGTGCGCTACAGATGATGATCTCATCAGGGATGATCTCATCGCTGTGTATCCGTGGAGTGTGTGTGTGTGTCAGGGAGTTGGGGGAGGGGTGGATTTGAAGGAGATGGGGGGTTGCCCTCTCTCTTGTCTCTCCCTCTGCAGCTCAGCCCCCCCACACTTTTAGCTTTTGTGTTTGACTTTGATCCGGCACTGTTGCCAACATCAAAAAGTCCTCTGTCACTGGGAGCAACGCGGCGTACAGTCAAAGAAGAAAAGTGTGTGTGAGTTATACAGTATAGCACTGGGCCTCACAGTGTGAAAGGTGGGGGGGGGGGGAAGTGTGGTTATTTCAAACTTTAGGGATTAATAATTCAATTTTTGTGAAAGCAAATGATTAGCGATGAATAAAATACAGTGAAAGAAAAGGTATAAAATGTGTTCATTGTGATGCAGCGGACTGAGAGGGAAGAGATTATTGTTGCTTTTACACAATGCACCGACATGCTGGGAAAATCATTGGGAATAAATCGTATTTCAAGCTTTAAATATCTATGTGTGTTGCAGTGCTGCTGATAAACAACTCAGTCTCATCCTAAAAGGACATTTAATGGTTAACGTTGGGAGTTGAAACTAAAATATGTGGTCAGGATCGGGAAAAAGATGGTTTGAGCTACCGTACTTTTCGGACTATAAAGCGCACCTGCATATAAGCCGCAGCAGCTAAATTGTCCGTCTGTCTTGCTCTCGTTCTGTCTCTCGGTTCCACTTTTACTTTGGCGCGCTACCTGTCTCACTCTTTTCCGGCCTCCAGCTTTTCCTGCTGGAGCCCGCCGCTTAAAGGTGGCGGGCGCGGACCGGTCATAGAGCTCATAGTGTTAAAGGTGGTTAATTTTACCTGTAAAATCCATAGATTTAGGAGGTTCCCTAGTGGCCGTTAGCTGTACACAAAAAATGGGGAAAAAAGTCGCGGCTTATAGTCCGAAAAGTACGGTAAACCTTAGTATGTTTAGTACGAGGCAAAAGATAAAACAAGTTAATGATTACTTTTTGTTTCCCAAAAGACCCATCCATCTCCCCCAACTTGGTCCTTATATGGACTTTTCTTTTTCTATACTGCATCCCCTGAATTTCTCATTTGCTCCTGTCATAATTACTGTGGCCACTAGAGGTCGTCGCATAATATTAACATAAACATGGTTCGTGCAAAGCTTTTTGAACTGACGATCTACAGCAGGGGGGTCAAACTCAAATACACAGTGGGCCAAAATAAAAAAAATGGGTACTAGTCGAGGGCCGGACTGGTTCAATGTTTATTGCAGAACTTATTGAAATGAACTTATTGAACATATTAAACCTGGAACTAACAACACTTAAATGATTGCCTTTAAAAATAACATTAAACATTAAATAATCAGTTGCATTAATTTCTTATGGCTCTATCTGCAGCTTCTCCAGAGTCATTTCTTATGAATACATTTCCCCACAGGCCAACAACAGCTTCTAAAAAAACATTTCCCTCAAAGAACAAAACAAACATGCCCTGTTGTCGTGAGAGAAAGTGCAGAAGGAAGCATCCATTGAACTCAGTGTGCTGCTCTGTGATGCTAGCTCAGATACTTGGCATCTCATCTCGGGGGCAAGGTCATCAATGTTTGGGCTCAGGCTCTGAGCGGAGGAGACCCTCAGGATGGAGTGAAGGCGTGCGCGTGCAATATACCGGCGGGCCAGATCTAATAGTAATTAGAAATTATCCTGCGGGCCGAAATTAAATCTACAATGGGCCGGATTTGGCCCCCGGGCCTTGAGTTTGACATAATGTGATCTACAGTATGAAGACAGGGGACAGTCTGGTAAAAACAGATAACGCAAGGAAGTAAAAGCATAGGATGAAGGATAGTACCAGTGTTTTTAAAAATTGTTTATTTCCGTCTTTTTGTCCAATTCTCATTATTTTATCGTTTTCTGCTGCAATCTAGTAACGATACTAGTCTACAAAGACTTCTAATTGCAAATACAACATGTTTACATTCAAGTTTAACTGTAAAACCTGGAGTGGCTTTAGATATAACTTTACCATCAGGCTCAAAGGATAAAATAACGGATGTTGTCATAGTCTGCAGAGGAAGGAGATCGGAGTCTTTGTGTCGGTCGAAAAGTCTTGAACTTTTTACACATATTGGTTTCTTTCAACGATTTACCAATCTAGGCTGATTTCCAGGGCTCTGCTTTCTTTACTTTACACCGTTACTGACTTACAGAAAACATGGCAGATTTAGCAATGCAGTGGATGAAAACAGCCTCCAGCCAACAGACACGCAACAACGCTAAGAATCATCCAATTATTACAAGGCTTTTTCTTCTTTTTCCAAGGTTGCAGGAAGGTGTTTCTTTTATTTTGTCCACCCCCTGCAGCTCTCCCAGTGCCTTCAATAACTGCACAGTCAGTGTAGAAAACGAGTTGATTGGTCTGTAGAGAAAGTAAACTTGGTGTAAGAGCAACTAGTTTGATATCTTCGTCTTGTGATCTAAAGACGAAAATACTCAGTTTCACACACCGCAGGGAAAGGTGTGTGTTTCGATGCTGCTGACGAGAGGAGGAAGGCAAACCTTTTCAAGTAGAAGCAGGAAAGACATAATTGCATGATTTTATTGATTTTGCACAACATAATGATGAAAGTAAGATTGAACACTTCTGAAGACCCAGGAACCAAGAAACCCAACTTCTTGGTTGCTTTGCTGTTTCAAACCACAGACAAGTTTGATTTCAGTGCTTCAAAACAATGTTATGAGACTCCGAATCTTCACAATGCTGCTTTGTGACGACAGCAAAGCCAGGAAGTTTACACAGAAATCTAATTTCAGTTTTGTGAGCTTGCGTTTTCATGACTGAGGCTTCAACTAAACCAAAGTCTTTGTTTACAAGCCTTATGGTGAGAAGAGGTGTTTTCTCCTGTGCTTGTGTTGCAGAGAAAAATAATCAAGAACGTTTTCTCAAAACCTTCTTCTTCCATTCCTGTGAACAGTTGAAGCTGACTCACATCCACACATAAAGACTCTTCAAAGTTCAATCCGAAAGAAAACGAGTGAAATACAAAGAAAACGAAGCGTTGCATCAGCCTGCTTTGAATCAGATGCACTCATATGTGTGGGAAGGTGATCAATGGACATGCAAAGTGTGGTTTTCATTTGTACAGTGGATCAAGGTCTTTTCACGGTCTTAACAAATATGTTATGCAACTGATTAAAAGGTAAACTGGGAACAGATGTGAAAAACCTGGAGATTAAAGAGAACATGTTATGGCTGACTTACCGCATTTAAGTCATTGCCAAAAGATGTACTGAACAAATGACTGAATAATGACAGGTACAAAAAATCTGTGTTCCTGTCTTTTATAAATAAACGTCCCTTACAACAAAAACTGCATCGTCAATAACTTTTTAGAGGAAGACATGTTTTTGATTATCTTGGTGACGTATCACAAGTTCATTTGTAATAATAATGAAGTCCATAGGAAGGAGGGTGGATGGATAAAGAAACACAAGAAACAAAATACAAAAACAAGTTGTATTGTTGCGTTTCCTTCAAAATGATATTGAATTGGATCGTAATTTTTTTTTAAACGTTTGATTCATAAACTGCACGAATGTTTGAGGCATATTATTATTAAATCCATCCATCCATCCATCTTCTCCTCTTATCCGTGGTCGGGTCGCGGGGGTAGCAGTTCCAGCAGAGAGCCCCAAACGGTCCTTTCCCCTCATCAACCAGCTCTGACTGGGGGATCCCGAGGCGCTCCCAGGCCAGCGAAGAGATATAATCCCTCCACCTGGTCCTAGGTCTACCCCTCGGTCTCCTCCCAGCTGGACGTGCCTGGAACACCTCCCTAGGGAGGCTCCCAGGTGGCATCCTTACTAGGTGCCCGGACCACCTCAACTGGCTCCTTTCGACGCGAAGGAGGAGCGGCTCAACTCCGAGTCCCTCCCTGATGACCGAACTTCTCACCTTACCCCTAAGGGAGACACCAGCCACCCGGCGGAGGAAACCCATCTTGGCCGCTTGTATCCGCGATCTCGTTCTTTGGGTCATGACCCATCCTTCGTGACCGTAGGTGAGGGTAGGAACGAAAATGGCCCGGTAGACAGAGAGCTTTGCCTTCTGGCTCAGCTCCCTTTTCGTCACACAGTGCGGTAAAGCGACTGCAGTACCGCTCCCGCTGCTCCGATTCTCCGGCCCATCTCACGCTCCATTGTTCCCTCACTCGAGAACAAGACCCCGAGATACTTGAACTCCTTCACTTGGGGTAAGGACTCATTCCCTACTAAATCAAACCATTATAGACTATTGAGTTACATTCAACCAATAGTCATAGTGTAAATAAATCAACGTTTTAGAACATTATTCAATGTATTATTCACATACTGGCAGTGTGCTGACTTTAATTGTTTAAACCTTTTTCAATGTTTAATTTGAACTGTTTCCTAGTCCAACTTTAAATGTTATTATTTTGCGAAACAAGAGGCGCTGCCATGTGACAGAATCTTCTTTTGCACGTGCTTTTCCAAAAATTAAAAACTGCAGAAATCTTGTTTTTCCGAGGATTATGAAAACGGTGTTTCTATAATTACTTTGTTTTGGTTTTTACAGTAAAAAGGCGAGTTGGATACCATTTCATCATGTATGCTGACAGTTATTTTACTCTTATTTTTATTCATCTCCTATTTTTATAGTCTTTTATTATTATTATCATTATTTCCTTGATTGTATGTTATTTATTTTAGATTTTAGATTTTATTGATATGTGTGAATCTTTGCTGTACTGTTTTTTTTTTTTCACGCTTACCCTGTTGCTGCTTTGTACAACTGAATTTCCCCTCGGGGATTAATAAAGGTTCATCTTATCTTATCTTATCTTAAAGGGTCTCTGTTTATCCTTCTCTTTGCACTGCACTATTTCAGTGGTCTTTGTTTTGCATGTCAACTGGC